>NW_027331304.1:0-139010 GCF_022965805.1 Primulina eburnea
TTCGTCGCAGACCTTGCAGTTCGAGGTTGGCGACCATGTGTTTCTGAAGATAGCACCTCTCAAAGGTGTGATGAGATTTGGTAAGAAGGGCAAGTTGAGTCCTAGATTTATTGGTCCATTCGAGATATTGGACAGAGTTGGCGATCGAGCCTACAGATTAGCCCTACCTCCAGATCTTGACAGAGTTCATAATGTGTTTCACGTTTCGATGCTCAGGAAGTATATTGCAGATCCTTCCCATGTTCTACGCCCATGAGCCATTGGACTTGACGCCGAATTTGACATATCAAGAGATTCCGATTCAGATTTTGGATCGCACAGTTAGAGTTCTGAGAAACAAAGAGATCGGCATTGTCAAAGTTCTTTGGAGGAACCATTTGATAGAGGAGGCTACGTGGGAACCAGAGGAGGAGATAAGAGAGAAGTATCCTGAGTTGTTCGTGCCGTGACGTCAATTTCGCGGACGAAATTCCCTTAAGGGGGGGAGATTGTAATAGCCGAGCCCGGTGTACGGTACGATTTAAGTTTCGTTTGTTATTTGGGATATTTGATTAGATGTTCAGAGTTGTATTTTTGGGCTATAGTATTGTTAGTTTTATTGTCTTGAGGTGTTAGTTGATGTTGGTTGTTCGTTTCAGAGTGTCGGTTCGATTCTAGTTGCATGGGAATAGTGCTTTGCCGTGACCTGAGTTCACCCGCGCTCTTAACTGGAGTGCCCCCGCGGTGTACTGTGCTGTTTTGGAGTTGGAATGCCGTGAGCACACCGCACCCACGGTGATGTAGAGACCGCCCCTGCGGTAAAGACCGCACCCGCGCTGCTTGCGTCGCCGCACCCGCGCTGTTCGTGTTCCAGAATTTTTGAGATGCCTTAACCATTGCGCACCCGCGGTGCTTAGAGGAGCGCACCCGCGGTGAAGGTATGGGCGAGTTTTTAAGCTACTTTTTGGAGTGGTTGGCCATACTTTCCCTTTCTTTTCTCCTCCATTCTCGACTTTTCTCTCCATTTCAAGGGTTTTCAGTCATTTCTTTCCTTTCCTATCTTCGATTCAGGCGTTTGTTTGGAATTTCGACTTGAGTTCGACGTTCTCCTTGGTGCTAGGAAGCTTGGGTAAGCTTTTGGTGCGATTCTGTTAAGGTTGTAAATTAAGAGTTATTTAGGTTGGTTGTTTATGTGGATTTATGGATTATTTAGCTTGTAAACTTGGATATTTAGTTGATATTGGTGTTATTTGTGGATTATTTGTTGTAGGTGGTGATCAAGAGCTAAGTTGAGGTGTTTGTTGTGGTTTGTAAGTGGAAATTCATTCCTTTTGCTCACATGATTATATATGTATGTGTTTCAAAGAGTTTATTGTGTTATTCCCTTTCATTTGATCCATAGTATGTATTGTTATATGTATTGGAGGCATTGTATGTCTCATTATTGATTAAAGGGAATACAAAGAGATATATAGAGTTCAAAGTGATTGTTAAAACCAGAGAAGAGTTTAAATGATTTCGGATTGATAAATACATAGTCAGAGATTGCATGCAATATTAGATGATCATCGCCTATAGGCTTATATCCCTCAGAGTTATCGGTATTTATATCGATTTGGGATACGAGCACCCCAGAGCAGAGATACTATTGATATCAATCCCTAGAGCAAAAGAGAAATACCATCATATTTTATATGCTATTGCTATGTTATTGATATTCAGAGTTTACAGTTCAGAGTTGATGGTATTTATGATTTCAAAGAGATGTTTTACAGAGTTATTGTTCATTGTTATATAAGAGTTCCACTTGCTGAGATTTATTCTCATTCCAGTTATTTTCATGTGATGCAGATCAGAGTGGTGCCCCGGGACGTTGACTGTGGATTGGGGGTCATATGCATACACCGTTGGAAGGATGATTTTGGCATGATCATAGGAATGATGTTTTGTTTTTGTTATGTCATTTAAATGATCATGTATTTATTTTGTAAAGATATTTGATGAAATGTATTTTGAAACTCCTTCCGTATATTTTAAAGAGAAAATTTTATTTCCGCTGCGTATTTATTTTAAAAGAGGATCGGGGTTGTCACATAGTAGATTACAACTTTATTGTGCAAAGTTTAGCCCATAAAAATATCCATAAATAGAATCCCTCCCCTTCTTAGTCCTAGGCAACCCCAAAATAAAGTCCATAGAAATGTCAATCCAAGTTCTTTTAAGAATAGCACGCAAATTTGTTCCCAAAGTTCTATTTACAACTTCGGTTTGTCCATCCGTTTGAGGATGACAAGTAGTAGATTACAACTTTATTGTGCAAAGTTTAGCCCATAAAATAATCCATAAATAGAATCCCTCCCCTTCTTAGTCCTAGGCAACCCCAAAATAAGTCCATAGAAATGTCAATCCAAGTTCTTTTAAGAATAGCACGCAAACGTGTTCTCAAAGTTCTATTTACAACTTCGGTTTGTCCATCCGTTTGAGGATGACAAGTAGTAGATTACAACTTTATTGTGCAAAGTTTAGCCCATAAAGTAATCCATAAATAGAATCCCTCCTCTTCTTAGTCCTAGGCAACCCCAAAATAAAGTCCATAGAAATGTCAATCCAAGTTCTTTTAAGAATAGCACGCAAACGTGTTCTCAAAGTTCTATTTACAACTTCGGTTTGTCCATCCGTTTGAGGATGACAAGTAGTAGATTACAACTTTATTGTGCAAAGTTTAGCCCATAAAGTAATCCATAAATAGAATCTCTCCCCTTCTTAGTCCTAGGCAACCCCAAAATAAAGTCCATAGAAATGTCAATCCAAGTTCTTTTAAGAATAGCACGCAAAAGTGTTCCCAAATTTCTATTTACAACTTCAGTTTGTCCATCCGTTTGAGGATGACAAGTAGTAGATTACAACTTTATTGTGCAAAGTTTAGCCCATAAAATAATCCATAAATAGAATCCCTCCCCTTCTTAGTCCTAGGCAACCCCAAAATAAAGTCCATAGAAATGTCAATCCAAGTTCTTTTAAGAATAGCACGCAAACGTGTTCTCAAAGTTCTATTTACAACTTCAGTTTGTCCATCCGTTTGAGGATGACAAGTAGTAGATTACAACTTTATTGTGCAATGTTTAGCCCATAAAAAATCCATAAATAGAATCCCTCCCCTTCTTAGTCCTAGGCAACCCCAAAATAAAGTCCATAGAAATGTCAATCCAAGTTCTTTTAAGAATAGCACGCAAATGTGTTCCTAAAGTTCTATTTACAACTTCAGTTTGTCCATCCGTTTGAGGATGACAAGTAGTAGATTAAAACTTTATTGTGCAAAGTTTAGCCCATAAAGTAATCCATAAATAGAATTCCTCCCCTTCTTAGTCCTAGGCAACCCCAAAATAAGTCCATAGAAATGTCAATCCAAGTTCTTTTAAGAATAGCACGCAAACGTGTTCTCAAAGTTCTATTTACAACTTCGGTTTGTCCATCCGTTTGAGGATGACAAGTAGTAGATTACAACTTTATTGTGCAAAGTTTAGCCCATAAAGTAATCCATAAATAGAATCCCTCCCCTTCTTAGTCCTAGGCAACCCCAAAATAAAGTCCATAGAAATGTCAATCCAAGTTCTTTTAAGAATAGCACGCAAAAGTGTTCCCAAAGTTCTATTTACAACTTCAGTTTGTCCATCCGTTTGAGGATGAAAAGTAGTAGATTACAACAATTATTGAGCAAAGTTTAGCCCATAAAGTAATCCAAAATAGAATCCCTCCACTTCTTAGTCCTAGGCAACCCCAAAATAAAGTCCATAGAAATGTCAATCCAAGTTCTTTTAAGAATAGCACGCAAAATGTTCCCAAAGTTCTATTTACAACTTCATTTTGTCCATTCATTTGAGGATGACAAGTAGTAGATTACAACTTTATTGTGCAAAGTTTAGCCCATAAAGTAATCCATAAATAGAATCCCTCCCCTTCTTAGTCCTAGGCAACCCCAAAATAAAGTCCATAGAAATGTCAATCCAAGTTCTTTTAAGAATAGCACGCAAAAGTGTTCCCAAAGTTTTATTTACAACTTCAGTTTGTCCATCCGTTTGAGGATGACAAGTAGTAGATTACAACTTTATTGTGGAAAGTTTAGCCCATAAAGTAATCCATAAATAGAATCTCTCCCCTTCTTAGTCCTAGGCAACCCCAAAATAAAGTCCATAGAAATGTCAATCCAAGTTCTTTTAAGAATAGCACGCAAACGTGTTCTCAAAGTTCTATTTACAACTTCGGTTTGTCCATCCGTTTGAGGATGACAAGTAGTAGATTACAACTTTATTGTGCAAAGTTTAGCCCATAAAGTAATCCATAAATAGAATCCCTCCCCTTCTTAGTCCTAGGCAACCCCAAAATAAGTCCATAGAAATGTCAATCCAAGTTCTTTTAAGAATAGCACGCAAACGTGTTCTCAAAGTTCTATTTACGACTTCGGTTTGTCAATCCGTTTGAGGATGACAAGTAGTAGATTACAACTTTATTGTGCAAAGTTTAGCCCATAAAGTAATCCATAAATAGAAACCCTCCCCTTCTTAGTCCTATGCAACCCCAAAATAAAGTCCATAGAAATGTCAATCCAAGTTCTTTTAAGAATAGCACGCAAAAGTGTTCCCAAAGTTCTATTTACAACTTCAGTTTGTCCATCCGTTTGAGGATGACAAGTAGTAGATTACAACTTTATTGTGCAAAGTTTAGCCCATAAAGTAATCCATAAATAAAATCCCTCCCCTTCTTAGTCCTAGGCAACCCCAAAATAAAGTCCATAGAAATGTCAATCCAAGTTCTTTTAAGAATAGCACGCAAAAGTGTTCCCAAAGTTCTATTTACAACTTCTGTTTGTCAATCCGTTTGAGGATGACAAGTAGTAGATTACAACTTTATTGTGCAAAGTTTAGCCCATAAAGTAATCCATAAATAGAATCCCTCCTCTTCTTAGTCCTAGGCAACCCCAAAATAAAGTCCATAGAAATGTCAATCCAAGTTCTTTTAAGAATAGCACGCAAACGTGTTCTCAAAGTTCTATTTACAACTTCGGTTTGTCCATCCGTTTGAGTATGACAAGTAGTAGATTACAACTTTATTGTGCAAAGTTTAGCCCATAAAGTAATCCATAAATAGAATCCCTCCCCTTCTTAGTCCTAGGCAACCCCAAAATAAAGTCCATAGAAATTTCAATCCAAGTTCTTTTAAGAATAGCACGCAAAAGTGTTCCCAAAGTTCTATTTACAACTTCAGTTTGTCCATCCGTTTGAGGATGACAAGTAGTAGATTACAACTTTATTGTGCAAAGTTTAGCCCATAAAGTAATCCATAACCTTCTTAGTCCTAGGCAACCCCAAAATAAAGTCCATAGAAATGTCAATCCAAGTTCTTTTAAGAATAGCACGCAAAAGTGTTCCCAAAGTTCTATTTACAACTTCGGTTTTTCCATCCGTTTGAGGATGACAAGTAGTAGATTACAACTTTATTGTGCAAAGTTTAGCCCATAAAGTTGTAAGGCTCAAGATTTATTAATCTTCATCTATGCGATATTCGATAGTGTGAGAGTGCATGACATTGCATGAGAAACACTAAGTAAAATGTGGGTAGGAAAGACATGAGAAAAGATGTGAAAGGTGAAGAATAAATGTAAAGGGCCGAAGCTATGGCGCATATGCGCGAAGGAATGCGCGCATATGCATGAGAATTCCAGTAGCAGTGGCGCATATGCGCGGAAAGAGTGGCGCATATGCGCGACATGTACAGCAGCCTTGGCGCATATGCGCGAGAGTAGTGGCGCATATGCGCGGAGCGTCCAGAACCATTGGCGCATATGCGCGAGTTTAGTGGCGCATATGCGCGAGTGCTATATCTGCCGAGACAGTAGGTTCGGCGCATATGCGCGAGTAATGCCGCGCATATGCGCGAGACGTGTACTTCAAAGAACAAGCCATTTGTCCTAAATCATGCAATATATATATAGAAGTGGCTTCGATTCCTTCTTCATTTTCAGAGGATTCGACACTTTCAGAGAAAGGAAAATACATGTTCTTTGGTTCTTTAAATTGTGATTTTAGAAGATTGAGCCATCCAAATTTAAATCCGACTGCGGTTTTGAGATCCTCTCGTTATTGGCTACAAAGTGATGTAAGTTTTATGTAATTTTAACAAGTTTCGAAATTCAGATGTTTGGGAAATGAGAATATGATAGTTATATTGTGTTCTTGACATATTGAGCATGATATAATTGTAAACGGATCAAAGAAATGATATCATATGCATTTCCTATGAATTTCAGTATGTTTTATGAATTATTGGGATAGAATTATTGTGTTTTGGATGAATATTGTATTGGATTATGATTGAGAATAAGATAGTGTTGATATCTGTTAAGAATTGGATTGACCGGTATCGAGAATTGCGTCGTTATACCGTCAAATTGTATTGAGATCACGTAGTGACTTGGTTATGTGTTAATTTAGATTAGAAATTGATAGAGTGCGTATCCACATTTCCATTTCAGATTCGTATTGACGACCGTGACAGCGATTCTACGACGAAAGGTATAGTACATGTTTTGTTTGGGGAATCACGACTCAAATGAGATCACATTTGAGTTTCCCAACCAAAATCACATACTTGTTTTATTATTCATACCTTGATATGATTATGATTGTTATAGATTTGTTTATAGAATTTGTATGCAGATCTTGCTATGCTTTGTTTACAGATCGTGTAGCATTGCATTATGCTTGTTTACAGATTTTGTATTCATGCATTAAGATAGGGCAGTCTGGAGATCAGGCAGACTACTAGATGTTCGGCGATATCTCAGCTTAGGGGAAGATCACCGCCCCTATTGTAGACGCGGATACAGATCAGGCCGAAGTCTAGGAATAAGACGTACAGCACCTCGATTGGTAGGGTAGGTGACAGCCAGTGACGTCTTATTCACAACGGGATCCCTAGAGTTTTAGTCGAGTCGAGTCTAGACATGATTAGATTCACATTGTATGATTTTATATGAATGACATTCATATCAGCATGTTTCATGTTTGATTGTTTATATGCATGTTACATGTTTATACTGGGATTTGTTCTCACCGGTTTTTCCGGCTATTGTTATGTCTGTATGTGTGCATAACAACAGGTGGGGCAGGATCTGGGTCGAGACAGAGATGATCGTGATAGCGTGGTGATCTCGGGCGCAACAGAGGACTAGTGGATCTTTTGACTAGACTTGTACTACCGTTTGTTTATAGATGGTATTGAACACTAGTTGTAAGAACAAGACTTGTACTTCATGTTTATATTGTAAGATAAACTAAGAATTATGTTTGTTTAGTTACATTTGATTTATTGTAAAAAGCAAAAATTTGACCCACGTTTTTAATAACAATCCATTTAATCCCAAGAAAAAGAATTAGAGCCCGGGTCCCCACAAAAGTAATCCATAAATAGAATCCCTCCCCTTCTTAGTCCTAGGCAACCCCAAAATAAAGTCCATAGAAATGTCAATCCAAGTTCTTTTAAGAATAGCACGCAAAAGTGTTCCCAAAGTTCTATTTACAACTTCTGTTTGTCCATCCGTTTGAGGATGACAAGTAGTAGATTACAACTTTATTGTGCAAAGTTTAGCCCATAAAGTAATCCATAAATAGAATCCCTCCTCTTCTTAGTCCTAGGCAACCCCAAAATAAAGTCCATAGAAATGTCAATCCAAGTTCTTTTAAGAATAGCACGCAAACGTGTTCTCAAAGTTCTATTTACAACTTCGGTTTGTCGATCCGTTTGAGTATGACAAGTAGTAGATTACAACTTTATTGTGCAAAGTTTAGCCCATAAAGTAATCCATAAATAGAATCCCTCCCCTTCTTAGTCCTAGGCAACCCCAAAATAAAGTCCATAGAAATTTCAATCCAAGTTCTTTTAAGAATAGCACGCAAAAGTGTTCCCAAAGTTCTATTTACAACTTCAGTTTGTCCATCCGTTTGAGGATGACAAGTAGTAGATTACAACTTTATTGTGCAAAGTTTAGCCCATAAAGTAATCCATAAATAGAATCCCTCCCCTTCTTAGTCCTAGGCAACTTCAAAATAAAGTCCATAGAAATGTCAATCCAAGTTCTTTTAAGAATAGCACGCAAAAGTGTTCCCAAAGTTCTATTTACAACTTCAGTTTGTCCATCCGTTTGAGGATGACAAGTAATAGATTACAACTTTATTGTGCAAAGTTTAGTCCATAAAGTAATCCATAAATAGAATCCCTCCCCTTCTTAGTCCTAGGCAACCCCAAAATAAAGTCCATAGAAATGTCAATCCAAGTTCTTTTAAGAATAGCACGCAAAAGTGTTCCCAAAGTTCTTTTGACAACTCTAGTTTGTCCATCCGTTTGATGAAGACAAGTAGTAGATTACAACAATATTGAGCAAAGTTTAGCCCATAAAGTAATCCAAAAATAGAATCCCTCCCCTTCTTAGTCCTAGGCAACCCCAAAATAAAGTCCATAGAAATGTCAATCCAAGTTCTTTTTAAGAATAGCACGCAAAAGTGTTCCCAAAGTTCTATTTACAACTTCAGTTTGTCCATCCGTTTGAGGATGAAAAGTAGTAGATTACAACTTTATTGTGCAAAGTTTAGCCCATAAAGTAATCCATAAATAGAATCCCTCCCCTTCTTAGTCCTAGGCAACCCCAAAATAAAGTCCATAGAAATGTCAATACAAGTTCTTTTAAGAATAGCACGCAAAAGTGTTCCCAAATTTCTATTTACAACTTCAGTTTGTCAATCCGTTTGAGGATGACAAGTAGTAGATTACAACTTTATTGTGCAAAGTTTAGCCCATAAAGTAATCCATAAATAGAATCCCTCCCCTTCTTAGTCCTAGGCAACCCCAAAATAAGTCCATAGAAATGTCAATCCAAGTTCTTTTAAGAATAGCACGCAAACGTGTTCTCAAAGTTCTATTTACAACTTCGGTTTGTCCATCCGTTTGAGGATGACAAGTAGTAGATTACAACTTTATTGTGCAAAGTTTAGCCCATAAAATAATCCATAAATAGAATCCCTCCCCTTCTTAGTCCTAGGCAACCCCAAAATAAAGTCCATAGAAATGTCAATACAAGTTCTTTTAAGAATAGCACGCAAAAGTGTTCCCAAAGTTCTATTTACAACTTCAGTTTGTCCATCCGTTTGAGGATGACAAGTAGTAGATTACAACTTTATTGTGCAAAGTTTAGCCCATAAAGTAATCCATAAATAGAATCCCTCCCCTTCTTAGTCCTAGGCAACCCCAAAATAAGTCCATAGACATGTCAATCCAAGTTCTTTTAAGAATAGCACGCAAACGTGTTCTCAAAGTTCTATTTACAACTTCGGTTTGTCCATCCGTTTGAGGATGACAAGTAGTAGATTACAACTTTATTGTGCAAAGTTTAGCCCATAAAATAATCCATAAATAGAATCCCTCCCCTTCTTAGTCCTAGGCAACCCCAAAATAAAGTCCATAGAAATGTCAATCCAAGTTCTTTTAAGAATAGAACGCAAAAGTGTTCCCAAAGTTCTATTTACAACTTCAGTTTGTCCATCCGTTTGAGGATGACAAGTAGTAGATTACAACTTTATTGTGCAAAGTTTAGCCCATAAAGTAATCCATAAATTGAATCCCTCCCCTTCTTAGTCCTAGGCAACCCCAAAATAAAGTCCATAGAAATGTCAATCCAAGTTCTTTTAAGAATAGCACGCAAACGTATTCTCAAAGTTCTATTTACAACTTCAGTTTGTCCATCCGTTTGAGGATGACAAGTAGTAGATTACAACTTTATTGTGCAAAGTTTAGCCCATAAAGTAATCCATAAATAGAATCCCTCCTCTTCTTAGTCCTAGGCAACCCCAAAATAAAGTCCATAGAAATGTCAATCCAAGTTCTTTTAAGAATAGCACGCAAACGTGTTCTCAAAGTTCTATTTACAACTTCGGTTTGTCCATCCGTTTGAGGATGACAAGTAGTAGATTACAACTTTATTGTGCAAAGTTTAGCCCATAAAGTAATCCATAAATAGAATCCCTCCTCTTCTTAGTCCTAGGCAACCCCAAAATAAAGTCCATAGAAATTTCAATCCAAGTTCTTTTAAGAATAGCACGCAAAAGTTTTCCCAAAGTTCTATTTACAACTTCAGTTTGTCCATCCGTTTGAGGATGACAAGTAGTAGATTACAACTTTATTGTGCAAAGTTTAGCCCATAAAGTAATCCATAAATAGAATCCCTCCCCTTCTTAGTACCTAGGCAACCCCAAAATAAAGTCCATAGAAATGTCAATCCAAGTTCTTTTAAGAATAGCACGCAAAAGTGTTCCCAAAGTTCTATTGACAACTTCAGTTTGTCCATCCGTTTGAGGATGACAAGTAGTAGATTACAACAATATTGAGCAAAGTTTAGCCGATAAAGTAATCCAAAAATAGAATCCCTCCCCTTCTTATTCCTAGGCAACCCCAAAATAAAGTCCATAGAAATATCAATCCAAGTTCTTTTTAAGAATAGCACGCAAAAGTGTTCCCAAAGTTCTATTTACAACTTCAGTTTGTCCATCCGTTTGAGGATGAAAAGTAGTAGATTACAACTTTATTGTGCAAAGTTTAGCCCATAAAGTAATCCATAAATAGAATCCCTCCCCTTCTTAGTCCTAGGCAACCCCAAAATAAAGTCCATAGAAATGTCAATCCAAGTTCTTTTAAGAATAGCACGCAAAAGTGTTCCCAAAGTTCTATTTACACCTTCAGTTTGTCCATCCGTTTGAGGATGACAAGTAGTAGATTACAAATTTATTGTGCAAAGTTTAGCGCATAAAGTAATCCATAAATAGAATCCCTCCCCTTCTTAGTCCTAGGCAACCCCAAAATAAGTCCATAGAAATGGCAATCCAAGTTCTTTTAAGAATAGCACGCAAACGTGTTCTCAAAGTTCTATTTACAACTTCGGTTTGTCCATCCGTTTGAGGATGACAAGTAGTAGATTACAACTTTATTGTGCAAAGTTTAGCCCATAAAGTAATCCATAAATAGAATCCCTCCCCTTCTTAGTCCTAGGCAACCCCAAAATAAAGTCCATAGAAATGTCAATCCAAGTTCTTTTTAGAATAGCACGCAAAAGTGTTCCCAAAGTTCTATTTACAACTTCAGTTTGTCCATCCGTTTGAGGATGACAAGTAGTAGATTACAACTTTATTGTGCAAAGTTTAGCCCATAAAGTAATCCATAAATTGAATCCCTCCTCTTCTTAGTCCTAGGCAACCCCAAAATAAAGTCCATAGAAATGTCAATCCAAGTTCTTTTAAGAATAGCACACAAACGTGTTCTCAAAGTACTATTTACAACTTCAGTTTGTCCATCCGTTTGAGGATGACAATAGTAGATTACAACTTTATTGTGCAAAGTTTAGCCCATAAAGTAATCCATAAATAGAATCCCTCCTCTTCTTAGTCCTAGGCAACCCCAAAATAAAGTCCATAGAAATGTCAATCCAAGTTCTTTTAAGAATAGCACGCAAACGTGTTCTCAAAGTTCTATTTACAACTTCGGTTTGTCCATCCGTTTGAGGATGACAAGTAGTAGATTACAACTTTATTGTGCAAAGTTTAGCCCATAAAGTAATCCATAAATAGAATCCCTCCTCTTCTTAGTCCTAGGCAACCCCAAAATAAAGTGCATAGAAATTTCAATCCAAGTTCTTTTAAGAATAACACGCAAAAGTGTTCCCAAAGTTCTATTTACAACTTCAGTTTGTCCATCCGTTTGAGGATGACAAGTAGTAGATTACAACTTTATTGTGCAAAGTTTAGCCCATAAAGTAATCCATAAATAGAATCCCTCCCCTTCTTAGACCTAGGCAACCCCGAAATAAAGTCCATAGAAATGTCAATCCAAGTTCTTTTTAAGAATAGCACGCAAAAGTGTTCCCAAAGTTCTATTGACAACTTCAGTTTGTCCATCCGTTTGAGGATGACAAGTAGTAGATTACAACAATATTGAGCAAAGTTTAGCCATAAAGTAATCCAAAAATAGAATCCCTTCCCTTCTTAGTCCTAGGCAACCCCAAAATAAAGTCCATATAAATGTCAATCCAAGTTCTTTTAAGAATAGCACGCAAAAGTGTTCCCAAAGTTCTATTTATAACTTCAGTTTGTCCATTCGTTTGAGGATGACAAGTAGTAGATTACAACTTTATTGTGCAATGTTTAGCCCATAAAGTAACCCATAAATAGAATCCCTCCCCTTCTTAGTCCTAGGAAACCCCAAAATAAAGTCCATAGAAATGTCAATCCAAGTTCTTTTAAGAATAGCACGCAAAAGTGTTCCCAAAGTTTTATTTACAACTTCAGTTTGTCCATCCGTTTGAGGATGACAAGTAGTAGATTACAACTTTATTGTGCAAAGTTTAGCCCATAAAGTAATCCATAAATAGAATCTCTCCCCTTCTTAGTCCTAGGCAACCCCAAAATAAAGTACATAGAAATGTCAATCCAAGTTCTTTTAAGAATAGCACGCAAACGTGTTCTCAAAGTTCTATTTACAACTTCGGTTTGTCCATCCGTTTGAGGATGACAAGTAGTAGATTACAACTTTATTGTGCAAAGTTTAGCCCATAAAGTAATCCATAAATAGAATCCCTCCCATTCTTATTCCTAGGCAACCCCAAAATAAGTCCATAGAAATGTCAATCCAAGTTCTTTTAAGAATAGCACGCAAACGTGTTCTCAAAGTTCTATTTACAACTTCGGTTTGTCAATCCGTTTGAGGATGACAAATAGTAGATTACAACTTTATTGTGCAAAGTTTAGCCCATAAAGTAATCCATAAATAGAATCCCTCCCATTCTTATTCCTAGGCAACCCCAAAATAAGTCCATAGAAATGTCAATCCAAGTTCTTTTAAGAATAGCACGCAAACGTGTTCTCAAAGTTCTATTTACAACTTCGGTTTGTCAATCCGTTTGAGGATGACAAGTAGTAGATTACAACTTTATTGTGCAAAGTTTAGCCCATAAAGTAATCCATAAATAGAATCCCTCCTCTTCTTAGTCCTAGGCAACCACAAAATAAAGTATATAGAAATGTCAATCCAAGTTCTTTTAAGAATAGCACGCAAAAGTGTTCCCAAAGTTCTTTTTAAAACTTCAGTTTGTCTATCCGTTTGAGGATGACAAGTAGTAGATTACAACTTTATTGTGCAAAGTTTAGCCCATAAAGTAATCCATAAATAGAATCCCTCCCATTCTTATTCCTAGGCAACCCCAAAATAAGTCCATAGAAATGTCAATCCAAGTTCTTTTAAGAATAGCACGCAAACGTGTTCTCAAAGTTCTATTTACAACTTCGGTTTGTCAATCCGTTTGAGGATGACAAGTAGTAGATTACAACTTTATTGTGCAAAGTTTAGCCCATAAAGTAATCCATAAATAGAATCCCTCCTCTTCTTAGTCCTAGGCAACCACAAAATAAAGTATATAGAAATGTCAATCCAAGTTCTTTTAAGAATAGCACGCAAAAGTGTTCCCAAAGTTCTTTTTAAAACTTCAGTTTGTCTATCCGTTTGAGGATGACAAGTAGTAGATTACAACTTTATTGTGCAAAGTTTAGCCCATAAAGTAATCCATAAATAGAATCCCTCCTCTTCTTAGTCCTAGGCAACCCCAAAATGTAGTCCATAGAAATGTC
Source organism: Primulina eburnea (assembly GCF_022965805.1). Lineage (NCBI taxonomy): Eukaryota > Viridiplantae > Streptophyta > Magnoliopsida > Lamiales > Gesneriaceae > Primulina > Primulina eburnea. The sequence continues at coordinate 13,698 of NW_027331304.1, forward strand.
AATCCAAGTTCTTTTAAGAATAGCACGCAAAAGTGTTCCCAAAGTTCTATTTACAACTTCTGTTTGTCCATCCGTTTGAGGATGACAAGTAGTAGATTACAACTTTATTGTGCAAAGTTTAGCCCATAAAGTAATCCATAAATAGAATCCCTCCCCTTCTTAGTCCTAGGCAACCCCAAAATAAAGTCCATAGAAATGTCAATCCAAGTTCTTTTAAGAATAGCACGCAAACGTGTTCTCAAAGTTCTATTTAGAACTTCGGTTTGTCCATCCGTTTGAGGATGACAAGTAGTAGATTACAACTTTATTGTGCAAAGTTTAGCCCATAAAGTAATTCATAAATAGAATATCTCCTCTTCTTAGTCCTAGGCAACCCCAAAATAAAGTCCATAGAAATGTCAATCCAAGTTCTTTTAAGAATAGCACTCAAACGTGTTCTCAAAGTTCTATTTACAACTTCAGTTTGTCCATCCGTTTGAGGATGACAAGTAGTAGATTACAACTTTATTGTGCAAAGTTTAGCCCATAAAGTAATTCTTAAATAGAATCCCTCCCCTGCTTAGTCCTAGGCAACCCCAAAATAAAGTCTATAGAAAGGTCAATCCAAGTTCTTTTTAAAAATAGCACGCAAAAGAGTTCCCAAAGTTCTATTGACAACTTCAGTTCTATGGACTTTATTTTGTGGTTGCCTAGGACTAAGAGGGGACAGATTCTATTTATGGATTACTTTATGTCAGTCCAAGTTCTTTTAAGAATAGCACGCAAAAGTGTTCCCAAAGTAATATTTACAACTTCGGTTTGTCCATCCATTTTAGGATGACAAGTAGTAGATTACAACTTTATTGTGCAAAGTTTAGCCCATAAAGTAATCCAAAAATAGAATCCCTCCCCTTCTTAGTCCTAGGCAACCCCAAAATAAAGTCCATAGAAATATCAATCCAAGTTCTTTTTAAGAATAGCTCGCAAAAGTGTTCCCAAAGTTCTATTTACAACTTCAGTTTGTCCATCCGTTTGAGGATGACAAGTAGTAGATTACAACTTTATTGTGCAAAGTTTAGCCCATAAAGTAATCCATAAATAGAATCCCTCCCCTTCTTAGTCCAAGGCAACCTCAAAATAAAGTCCATAGAAATGTCAATCCAAGTTCTTTTAAGAATAGCACGCAAACGTGTTCTCAAAGTTCTATTTACAACTTCAGTTTGTCCATCCGTTTGAGGATGACAAGTAGTAGATTACAACTTTATTGTGCAAAGTTTAGCCCATAAAGTAATCCATAAATAGAATCCCTCCCCTTCTTAGTCCTAGGCAACCCCAAAATAAGTCCATAGAAATGTCAATCCAAGTTCTTTTAAGAATAGCACGCAAACGTGTAATAGCCGAGCCCGGTGTACGGTACGATTTAAGTTTCGTTTGTTATTTGGGATATTTGATTAGAGGTTCAGAGTTGTATTTTTGGGCTATAGTATTGTTAGTTTTATTGTCTTGAGGTGTTAGTTGATGTTGGTTGTTCGTTTCAGAGTTTCGGATCGATTCTAGTTGCATGGGAATAGTGCTTTGCCGTGACCTGAGTGCACCCGCGCTCTTAACTGGAGTGCCCCCGCGGTGTACTGTGCTGTTTTGGAGTTGGAATGCCGTGAGCACACCGCACCCGCGGTGATGTAGAGACCGCCCCTGCGGTAAAGACCGCACCCGCGCTGCTTGCGTCGCCGCACCCGCGCTGTTCGTGTTCCAGAATTTTTGAGTATGCCGTAACCATTGCGCACCCGCGGTGCTTAGAGGAGCGCACCCACGGTGAAGGTATGGGCGAGTTTTTAAGCTACTTTTTGGAGTGGTTGGCCATACTTTCCCTTTCTTTTCTCCTCCATTCTCGACTTTTCTCTCCATTTCAAGGGTTTTCAGTCATTTCTTTCCTTTCCTATCTTCGATTCAGGCGTTCGTTTGGAATTTTGACTTGAGTTCGACGTTCTCCTTGGTGCTAGGAAGCTTGGGTAAGCTTTTGGTGCGATTCTGTTAAGGTTGTAAATTAAGAGTTATTTAGGTTGGTTGTTTATGTGGATTTATGGATTATTTAGCTTGTAAACTTGGATATTTAGTTGATATTGGTGTTATTTGTGGATTATTTTTTGTAGGTGGTGATCAAGAGCTAAGTTGAGGTGTTTGTTGTGGTTTGTAAGTGGAAATTCATTCCTTTTGCTCACATGATTATATATGTATGTGTTTCAAAGAGTTTATTGTGTTATTCCCTTTCATTTGATCCATAGTATGTATTGTTATATGTATTGGAGGCATTGTATGTCTCATTATTGATTAAAGGGAATACAAAGAGATATATAGAGTTCAAAGTGATTGTTAAAACCAGAGAAGAGTTTAAATGTTTTCGGATTGATAAATACATAGTCAGAGATTGCATGCAATATTAGATGATCATCGCCTATAGGCTTATATCCCTCAGAGTTATCGGTATTTATATCGATTTGGGATACGAGCACCCCAGAGCAGAGATACTATTGATATCAATCCCCAGAGCAAAAGAGAAATACCATCATATTTTATATGCTATTGCTATGTTATTGATATTCAGAGTTTACAGTTCAGAGTTGATGGTATTTATGATTTCAAAGAGATGTTTTACAGAGTTATTGTTCATTGTTATATAAGAGTTCCACTTGCTGAGATTTAATCTCATTCCAGTTATTTTCATGTGATGCAGATCAGAGTGGTGCCCCGGGACGTTGACTGTGGATTGGGGGTCATATGCATACACCGTTGGAAGGATGATTTTGGCATGATCATAGGAATGATGTTTTGTTTTTTTTATGTCATTTAAATGATCATGTATTTATTTTGTAAAGATATTTGATGAAATGTATTTTGAAACTCCTTCCGTATATTTTAAAGAGAAAATTTTATTTCCGCTGCGTATTTATTTTAAAAGAGGATCGGGGTGTCACATTTAGTGGTATCAGAGCGGTGTTCTTCGGACCAATGCATATGACTTCGTCTACATTCAACTGTCCGGGTATGTTTTCTTTGCATCTATCTATTGTTATGTATTGATTGGTGTCTTGTGAGCATTGTAGAGTTTAGGATGCCTCCTAAGCGTAAGGCGTCAGAGGGGGAGGATAGTTCGTCCTCGAGAGTTGTCGACGAGTTCGGCAAGTTACTGAAGGAGCAGGCTAAGGTTCACAGTGAGCAGATCCAGCAGTTGCTTAGACTGCAAGGAGCAGGCCAGGGCAGAGGTCAAGGTAGGGGGCAGGTTGCTCTAGTAGCAGTTGGTTCTGATACTATCTTTTCTGCATTTAAGAGGATGGATCCACCCGAGTTTCCAGGCAGCTCCGATCCTTTAGCTGCAGTAGAGTGGGTCAAGGCTTTGGAGGCGATTTTTGATCATCTCCACTATGAAGACAGAGACCGTATCAGTTGTGCTGTTTTCATGCTGGTTAAAGCTGCACGTTTGTGGTGGAATGCGACCAAGGTTGGCATTGATGTTTCTATTTTGAAGTGGTCTGAGTTTACTGAGCTTTTCTACGACAAGTACTTTCCTGATGCACTGCGAGCGAGGAAGGTTACAGAGTTCTTGGAGCTTCGTCAGGGGAGCTTGAATGTGGACGAGTATATTCTCAGGTTCGAGGAGGGTTGCCTTTTTGCTCCGTACATTTCTACTAGTGATAAAGATAAAGGCGCTCACTTCATTCGAGGCCTTAGAGCGGAGATCAGGCGTGATATCAATATGTCCAAGGCTGTGACTTTCAAGGAGATTGTGTCCAAGGCGTTGCTAGCAGAGCAGGACGAGAAGGATATCGCCAGGGAGAGACAGGCGAGGCACCAGGCTAGTGTTCAAAGAGGCCAGAGTTCAGGTCAGCGTGGCAGAGATCGATTCAAGGGGAAGGGCAAGGTGGATCAGAGTCCTAGGCCACCGTCAGTGCCAGTTGCTCCGTCTGATTCTGAGAGATCTTTGTGTCCCAAGTGTGGCAGACCTCATCGTGGAGAGTGTAGATTTGGCACCCGTTCTTGTTATCTTTGTGGCATGCCAGGCTATATTTCCAGAGATTGTCCTAAGGGAGCTGGCCAGGAGAAGGTGCAGGGTCGTATCTTTTCGATGACTAAGGAAGGTATTAATCGTAATTCTTCTGTAATCTCTAGTTCCATTTTAATTTCAGGCAGAGTAGCTACTACTTTGATTGATACTGGTGCTACTCATTCTTTTATGTCTGAATTGTTTTTGAGATCTTTGGGTATAGTTCCTTCTGTTATTCCCCTCCAGCTTAGTGTTGTTTTGCCTTCGGGAGATGTTTTGTGCCCGACTTCCATAGTGTATGCGTGCCCCGTTCGTTTTGTTGATCGAGAGGTCTTTGCTGATTTGATTGTGATCCCGATGGTTGCCTTTGATGTTATTCTTGGCATGGATTGGCTGTCGACCTATCGTGCTGTTATTGATTGCGTTGCTAAGACGGTGACTTTTGCAGATGATGGCCAGGGAGGAGTTCTCGCCAGCTCAGGTACTTCGCTGGTCCTTCCTTTTATTTCGTGTCTTGATGCTGAGAGGCTATTGTGTAGAGGTTGTGATGTTTTTCTAGCATCTGTTGTGGATATGGATAGACTGATTAAGTTGAATATTGATGATATTGATGTGGTGAGGGAGTTTGCGGATGTGTTTGAGGATGACGTTCCGGGTTTGCCGCCGGATAGGGATGTAGAGTTTGTTATTGATCTTGCTCCAGGTACGGTTCCTATTTCTAAGGCTCCGTATAGGATGGCTCCTACCGAGATGAAAGAGTTGAAGACGCAGTTGCAGGATCTTCTAGATAAGGGTTTCATTCGTCCGAGTTCTTCGCCTTGGGGAGCTCCGGTTCTATTTGTTAAGAAGAAGGACGGGTCTTTGCGTCTGTGTATAGATTACAGAGAGCTCAACAAAGTGACGATCAAGAACAAGTATCCGTTGCCACGGATTGACGATCTATTTGACCAACTCCAGGGTGCCACTGTTTTCTCGAAGATTGATCTTCGGTCTGGCTACTATCAGTTGAAGGTTAGGGATTCTGATATCCCTAAGACGGCTTTCAGGACCAGGTATGGTCACTATGAGTTTCTCGTGATGTCTTTTGGTTTGACCAATGCCCCTTCTGTCTTCATGGACCTGATGAACCGTGTGTTCAAGTCGTATTTGGATAGCTTTGTCATTGTTTTTATCGATGATATCTTGATCTATTCTAAGACCAGAGAGCTTCATTCAGAGCATCTCAGAGTTGTGCTCCAGTTGTTGAGAGAGCGGAGGTTGTTTGCCAAGTTGAAGAAGTGTGAGTTTTGGTTGGATCAGATTTTTTTTCTAGGCCATGTCGTTTCGAGGGATGGCATTGCTGTTGATCCGATGAAGATAGAGGCGATTCAGAAGTGGCCTATTCCTACGACTGTTTCAGAGGTACGCAGTTTCCTTGGTTTGGCGGGTTATTATCGTCGTTTCATTTCGGATTTTTCCAAGATTGCCCTGCCATTGTCCAATCTGACAAGGAAGACTGTGAAGTTCGAGTGGTCTATAGATTGCCAGAGTGCATTTCAGGAGTTGAAGGATAGATTGACGTCAGCTCCTATTCTCGCATTGCCCAGTGGTTCAGAGGACTTTGTTGTCTTTACCGATGCATCGAAGAAGGGTCTCGGTGCAGTGTTGATGCAGAGAGGTAAGGTCATTGCCTATGCTTCTCGCCAGTTGAAGGATTACGAGAAGAATTATCCGACGCATGATTTAGAGTTGGCAGCTGTGGTTTTCGCCTTGAAGATTTGGAGACATTACTTGTATGGCGAAAAGTGTGAGATCTTCACAGACCACAAGAGTTTGAAATATCTGTTTTCTCAGAGAGAGCTCAATATGCGGCAGAGGAGGTGGTTAGAGCTGGTCAAAGATTACGATGTGACTATCAGTTATCACCCAGGGAAGGCGAATGTTGTGGCTGATGCTTTAAGCCGCAAGTCGAGTGTTTCATTGAGTTCTTTGATTCAGAGACCGTTGCTGATGGATTTGCAGAGAGAGGAGATTGATCTGGTGATTCCAGGCACCATTGCTCGTCTTTCAGCGTTAGTTATTCGATCTTCATTGACGGACAGGATTCGTAGAGAGCAGTCGACTGATGTTCAGTTGTACAGAGTTGAGAGATAGAGCAGAGATTAGAGGTAATTCAGAGTTCGCCTTGAATGGTGATGGTTTGGTGACTTTCAGAGGTCGTATTTGTGTTCCTGTTGGCGATGATATTCGTAGAGATATTCTGACAGAGGCTCATACCGCGCCGTATTCGATTCATCCAGGCAGTACGAAGATGTATCAGGATCTTCGTCGACTCTACTGGTGGCCAGGTATGAAGAAGGATGTTGCCGTGTTCATTTCTCAGTGCCTTACTTGTCAGCAGGTGAAGATTGAGCACCAGAGACCTGCTGGGACATTGTTGTCGTTGCCGATTCCTCAGTGGAAGTGGGAGCATATTACGATGGATTTCGTGACTGGTCTTCCCAGAGTGCGGAGAGGTTTCAATTCTATTTGGGTTATCGTTGATAGATTGACTAAGTCAGCGCACTTTCTTCCAGTCAAGACGACGTATTCGATGAACCAGTATGCCGAGGACTACATAGCAGAGATTGTCAGACTTCATGGTGTCCCTGTGTCGATCGTGTCTGATCGTGACCCCAGATTTACTTCAGAGTTTTGGAAGAGTTTGCACAGAGCTATGGGTTCGCGATTAGCGTTCAGTACAGCCTATCATCCTCAGAGTGATGGTCAGTCAGAGAGAGTCATTCAGATTCTTGAGGATATGCTCAGAGCGTGTACTATTGACTTTCCAGGTAGCTGGGATTCTTTGTTGCCTTTGGTTGAGTTCACTTATAATAATAGCTACCAGGCGACGATTGGCATGGCACCGTATGAGGCACTTTATGGCAGGAAGTGCAGATCGCCCTTGTATTGGGACGAGGTTGGTGAGAGGAAGATGTTGGGACCAGAGTTGGTCCAGCAGACTGCTGATGTTGTTGCTGTTATCAGAGAAAGGATGAAGACTGCCCAGTCCAGACAGAAGAGCTATGCAGATGTTCGTCGCAGACCTTTGCAGTTCGAGGTTGGCGACCATGTGTTTCTGAAGATAGCACCTCTCAAAGGTGTGATGAGATTTGGTAAGAAGGGCAAGTTGAGTCCTAGATTTATTGGTCCATTCGAGATATTGGACAGAGTTGGCGATCGAGCCTACAGATTAGCCCTACCTCCAGATCTTGACAGAGTTCATAATGTGTTTCACGTTTCGATGCTCAGGAAGTATGTTGCAGATCCTTCCCATGTTCTACGCCATGAGCCATTGGACTTGACGCCGAATTTGACATATCAAGAGATTCCGATTCAGATTTTGGATCGCACAGTTAGAGTTCTGAGGAACAAAGAGATCGGCATTGTCAAAGTTCTTTGGAGGAACCATTTGATAGAGGAGGCTACGTGGGAACCAGAGGATGAGATGAGAGAGAAGTATCCTGAGTTGTTCGTGCCGTGACGTCAATTTCGCGGACGAAATTCCCTTAAGGGGGGGAGATTGTAATAGCCGAGCCCGGTGTACGGTACGATTTAAGTTTCGTTTGTTATTTGGGATATTTGATTAGATGTTCAGAGTTGTATTTTTGGGCTATAGTATTGTTAGTTTTATTGTCTTGAGGTGTTAGTTGATGTTGGTTGTTCGTTTCAGAGTTTCGGATCGATTCTAGTTGCATGGGAATAGTGCTTTGCCGTGACCTGAGTGCACCCGCGCTCTTAACTGGAGTGCCCCCGCGGTGTACTGTGCTGTTTTGGAGTTGGAATGCCGTGAGCACACCGCACCCGCGGTGATGTAGAGACCGCCCCTGCGGTAAAGACCGCACCCGCACTGCTTGCGTCGCCGCACCCGCGCTGTTCGTGTTCCAGAATTTTTGAGAATGCCGTAACCATTGCGCATCCGCGGTGCTTAGAGGAGCGCACCCGCGGTGAAGGTATGGGCGAGTTTTTAAGCTACTTTTTGGAGTGGTTGGCCATACTTTCCCTTTCTTTTCTCCTCCATTCTCGACTTTTCTCTCCATTTCAAGGGTTTTCAGTCATTTCTTTCCTTTCCTATCTTCGATTCAGGCGTTTGTTTGGAATTTCGACTTGAGTTCGACGTTCTCCTTGGTGCTAGGAAGCTTGGGTAAGCTTTTGGTGCGATTCTGTTAAGGTTGTAAATTAAGAGTTATTTAGGTTGGTTGTTTATGTGGATTTATGGATTATTTAGCTTGTAAACTTGGATATTTAGTTGATATTGGTGTTATTTGTGGATTATTTGTTGTAGGTGGTGATCAAGAGCTAAGTTGAGGTGTTTGTTGTGGTTTGTAAGTGGAAATTCATTCCTTTTGCTCACATGATTATATATGTATGTGTTTCAAAGAGTTTATTGTGTTATTCCCTTTCATTTGATCCATAGTATGTATTGTTATATGTATTGGAGGCATTGTATGTCTCATTATTGATTAAAGGGAATACAAAGAGATATATAGAGTTCAAAGTGATTGTTAAAACCAGAGAAGAGTTTAAATGTTTTCGGATTGATAAATACATAGTCAGAGATTGCATGCAATATTAGATGATCATCGCCTATAGGCTTATATCCCTCAGAGTTATCGGTATTTATATCGATTTGGGATACGAGCACCCCAGAGCAGAGATACTATTGATATCAATCCCCAGAGCAAAAGAGAAATACCATCATATTTTATATGCTATTGCTATGTTATTGATATTCAGAGTTTACAGTTCAGAGTTGATGGTATTTATGATTTCAAAGAGATGTTTTACAGAGTTATTGTTCATTGTTATATAAGAGTTCCACTTGCTGAGATTTATTCTCATTCCAGTTATTTTCATGTGATGCAGATCAGAGTGGTGCCCCGGGACGTTGACTGTGGATTGGGGGTCATATGCATACACCGTTGGAAGGATGATTTTGGCATGATCATAGGAATGATGTTTTGTTTTTGTTATGTCATTTAAATGATCATGTATTTATTTTGTAAAGATATTTGATGAAATGTATTTTGAAACTCCTTCCGTATATTTTAAAGAGAAAATTTTATTTCCGCTGCGTATTTATTTTAAAAGAGGATCGGGGTGTCACATTTAGCGCCTTTTATTGTAACGACCCATTACAGGCCCAGTGGACCGCCCATACGGCCCACTGCCAACCGACCCAAGGCTATCCCGATCTTGGGCTCTCTCTATGGGGCCTTTGTCCCTCACGGGCTTTCCATAGGCGTCGTATGGTTACTCATAGAACTTCTATAGTCCAGGCTATAGTTTGTGCCTTCCAAGAATGGAACCCAAGACCTCCCTGGATATAAGGTACTTGGCAACATATCTTGTACCAATTAGATCCTAGCCCTTCTGAAGTCCCTAGGCAACCCAAAATAGTCCATAGAAATGTCAATGGCCAAGTTCTTTTAAGAATAGCACGCAAACGTGTTCTCAAAGTTCTATTTACAACTTCGGTTTGTCCATCCGTTTGAGGATGACAAGTAGTAGATTACAACTTTATTGTGCAAAGTTTAGCCCATAAAGTAATCCATAAATAGAATCCCTCCCTCTTCTTAGTCCTAGGCAACCCCAAAATAAAGTCCATAGAAATGTCAATCCAAGTTCTTTTAAGAATAGCACGCAAACGTGTTCTCAAAGTTCTATTTACAACTTCGGTTTGTCCATCCGTTTGAGGATGACAAGTAGTAGATTACAACTTTATTGTGCAAAGTTTAGCCCATAAAGTAATCCATAAATAGAATCTCTCCCCTTCTTAGTCCTAGGCAACCCCAAAATAAAGTCCATAGAAATGTCAATCCAAGTTCTTTTAAGAATAGCACGCAAAAGTGTTCCCAAATTTCTATTTACAACTTCAGTTTGTCCATCCGTTTGAGGATGACAAGTAGTAGATTACAACTTTATTGTGCAAAGTTTAGCCCATAAAGTAATCCATAAATAGAATCCCTCCCCTTCTTAGACCTAGGCAACCCCAAAATAAAGTCCATAGAAATGTCAATCCAAGTACTTTTTAAGAATAGCACGCAAAAGTGTTCCCAAAGTTCTATTGACAACTTCAGTTTGTCCATCCGTTTGAGGATGACAAGTAGTAGATTACCACAATATTGAGCAAAGTTTAGCCATAAAGTAATCCAAAAATAGAATCCCTCCCCTTCTTAGTCCTAGGCAACCCCAAAATAAAGTCCATAGAAATGTCAATCCAAGTTCTTTTAAGAATAGCACGCAAAAGTGTTCCCAAAGTTCTATTTATAACTTCAGTTTGTCCATTCGTTTGAGGATGACAAGTAGTAGATTACAACTTTATTGTGCAAAGTTTAGCCCATAAAGTAATCCATAAATAGAATCCCTCCCCTTCTTAGTCCTAGGCAACCCCAAAATAAAGTCCATAGAAATGTCAATCCAAGTTCTTTTAAGAATAGCACGCAAAAGTGTTCCCAAAGTTTTATTTACAACTTCAGTTTGTCCATCCGTTTGAGGATGACAAGTAGTAGATTACAACTTTATTGTGCAAAGTTTAGCCCATAAAGTAATCCATAAATAGAATCTCTCCCCTTCTTAGTCCTAGGCAACCCCAAAATAAAGTACATAGAAATGTCAATTCAAGTTCTTTTAAGAATAGCACGCAAACATGTTCTCAAAGTTCTATTTACAACTTCGGTTTGTCCATCCGTTTGAGGATGACAAGTAGTAGATTACAACTTTATTGTGCAAAGTTTAGCCCATAAAGTAATCCATAAATAGAATCCCTCCCATTCTTATTCCTAGGCAACCCCAAAATAAGTCCATAGAAATGTCAATCCAAGTTCTTTTAAGAATAGCACGCAAACGTGTTCTCAAAGTTCTATTTACAACTTCGGTTTGTCAATCCGTTTGAGGATGACAAGTAGTAGATTACAACTTTATTGTGCAAAGTTTAGCCCATAAAGTAATCCATAAATAGAATCCCTCCCCTTCTTAGTCCTAGGCAACCCCAAAATAAAGTCCATAGAAATGTCAATCCAAGTTCTTTTAAGAATAGCACGCAAAAGTGTTCCCAAAGTTCTTTTGACAACTTTAGTTTGTCCATCCGTTTGATGATGACAAGTAGTAGATTACAACAATATTGAGCAAAGTTTAGCCCATAAAGTAATCCAAAAATAGAATCCCTCCCCTTCTTAATCCTAGGCAACCCCAAAATAAAGTCCATAGAAATGTCAATCCAAGTTCTTTTAAGAATAGCACGCAAAAGTGTTCCCAAAGTTCTATTTACAACTTCAGTTTGTCCATCCGTTTGAGGATGACAAGTAGTAGATTACAACTTTATTGTGCAAAGTTTAGCCCATAAAGTAATCCATAAATAGAATCCCTCACCTTCTTAGTCCTAGGCAACCCCAAAATAAAGTCCATAAAAATGTCAATCCAAGTTCTTTTAAGAATAGCACGCAAAAGTGTTCCCAAAGTTCTATTTACAACTTCAGTTTGTCCATCCGTTTGAGGATGACAAGTAGTAGATTACAACTTTATTGTGCAAAGTTTAGCCCATAAAGTACTCCATAAATAGAATCCCTCCCCTTCTTAGTCCTAGGCAACCCCAAAATAAGTCCATAGAAATGTCAATCCAAGTTCTTTTAAGAATAGCACGCAAACGTGTTCTCAAAGTTCTATTTACAACTTCGGTTTGTCCATCCGTTTGAGGATGACAAGTAGTAGATTACAACTTTATTGTGCAAAGTTTAGCCCATAAAATAATCCATAAATAGAATCTCTCCCCTTCTTAGTCCTAGGCAACCCCAAAATAAAGTCCATAGAAATGTCAATCCAAGTTCTTTTAAGAATAGCACGCAAAAGTGTTCCCAAAGTTCTATTTACAACTTCAGTTTGTCCATCCGTTTGAGGATGACAAGTAGTAGATTACAACTTTATTGTGCAAAGTTTAGCCCATAAAGTAATCCATAAATTGAATCCCTCCCCTTCTTAGTCCTAGGCAACCCCAAAATAAAGTCCATAGAAATGTCAATCCAAGTTCTTTTAAGAATAGCACGCAAACGTGTTCTCAAAGTTCTATTTACAACTTCAGTTTGTCCATCCGTTTGAGGATGACAAGTAGTAGATTACAACTTTATTGTGCAAAGTTTAGCCCATAAAGTAATCCATAAATAGAATCCCTCCTCTTCTTAGTCCTAGGCAACCCCAAAATAAAGTTCATAGAAATGTCAATCCAAGTTCTTTTAAGAATAGCACGCAAACGTGTTCTCAAAGTTCTATTTACAACTTCAGTTTGTCCATCCGTTTGAGGATGACAAGTAGTAGATTACAACTTTATTGTGCAAAGTTTAGCCCAAAAAGTAATCCATAAATAGAATCCCTCCTCTTCTTAGTCCTAGGCAACCCCAAAATAAGTCCATAGAAATGTCAATCCAAGTTCTTTTAAGAATAACACGCAAACGTGTTCTCAAAGTTCTATTTACAACTTCGGTTTGTCCATCCGTTTGAGGATGACAAGTAGTAGATTACAACTTTATTGTGCAAAGTTTAGCCCATAAAATAATCCATAAATAGAATCTCTCCCCTTCTTAGTCCTAGGCAACCCCAAAATAAAGTCCATAGAAATGTCCATCCAAGTTCTTTTAAGAATAGCACGCAAAAGTGTTCCCAAAGTTCTATTTACAACTTCAGTTTGTCCATCCGTTTGAGGATGACAAGTAGTAGCTTACAACTTTATTGTGCAAAGTTTAGCCCATAAAGTAATCCATAAATTGAATCCCTCCCCTTCTTAGTCCTAGGCAACCCCAAAATAAAGTCCATAGAAATGTCAATCCAAGTTCTTTTAAGAATAGCACGCAAACGTGTTCTCAAAGTTCTATTTACAACTTCAGTTTGTCCATCCGTTTGAGGATGACAAGTAGTAGATTACAACTTTATTGTGCAAAGTTTAGCCCATAAAGTAATCCATAAATAGAATCCCTCCTCTTCTTAGTCCTAGGCAACCCCAAAATAAAGTTCATAGAAATGTCAATCCAAGTTCTTTTAAGAATAGCACGCAAACGTGTTCTCAAAGTTCTATTTACAACTTCGGTTTGGTCATCCGTTTGAGGATGACAAGTAGTAGATTACAACTTTATTGTGCAAAGTTTAGCCCATAAAGTAATCCATAAATAGAATCCCTCCTCTTCTTAGTCCTAGGCAACCCCAAAATAAAGTCCATAGAAATTTCAATCCAAGTTCTTTTAAGAATAGCACGCAAAAGTTTTCCCAAAGTTCTATTTACAACTTCAGTTTGTCCATCCGTTTGAGGATGACAAGTAGTAGATTACAACTTTATTGTGCAAAGTTTAGCCCATAAAGTAATCCATAAATAGAATCCCTCCCCTTCTTAGACCTGGGCAACCCCAAAATAAAGTCCATAGAAATGTCAATCCAAGTTCTTTTTAAGAATAGCACGCAAAAGTGTTCCCAAAGTTCTATTGACAACTTCAGTTTGTCCATCCGTTTGAGGATGACAAGTAGTAGATTACAACAATATTGAGCAAAGTTTAGCCCATAAAGTAATCCAAAAATAGAATCCCTCCCCTTCTTAGTCCTAGGCAACCCCAAAATAAAGTCCATAGAAATATCAATCCAAGTTCTTTTTAAGAACAGCACGCAAAAGTGTTCCCAAAGTTCTATTTACAACTTCAGTTTGTCCATCCGTTTGAGGATGACAAGTAGTAGATTACAACTTTATTGTGCAAAGTTTAGCCCATAAAGTAATCCATAAATTGAATCCCTCCCCTTCTTAGTCCTAGGCAACCCCAAAATAAAGTCCATAGAAATGTCAATCCAAGTTCTTTTAAGAATAGCACGCAAACGTGTTCTCAAAGTTCTATTTACAACTTCAGTTTGTCCATCCGTTTGAGGATGACAAGTAGTAGATTACAACTTTATTGTGCAAAGTTTAGCCCATAAAGTAATCCATAAATAGAATCCCTCCCCTTCTTAGACCTGGGCAACCCCAAAATAAAGTCCATAGAAATGTCAATCCAAGTTCTTTTTAAGAATAGCACGCAAAAGTGTTCCCAAAGTTCTATTGACAACTTCAGTTTGTCCATCCGTTTGAGGATGACAAGTAGTAGATTACAACAATATTGAGCAAAGTTTAGCCCATAAAGTAATCCAAAAATAGAATCCCTCCCCTTCTTTGTCCTAGGCAACCCCAAAATAAAGTCCATAGAAATATCAATCCAAGTTCTTTTTAAGAACAGCACGCAAAAGTGTTCCCAAAGTTCTATTTACAACTTCAGTTTGTCCATCCGTTTGAGGATGAAAAGTAGTAGATTACAACTTTATTGTGCAAAGTTTAGCCCATAAAGTAATCCATAAATAGAATCCCTCCCCTTCTTAGTCCTAGGCAACCCCAAAATAAAGTCCATAGAAATGTCAATCCAAGTTCTTTTAAGAATAGCACGCAAAAGTGTTCCCAAATTTCTATTTACAACTTCAGTTTGTCCATCCGTTTGAGGATGACAAGTAGTAGATTACAACTTTATTGTGCAAAGTTTAGCCCATAAAGTAATCCATAAATAGAATCCCTCCCCTTCTTAGACCTAGGCAACCCCAAAATAAAGTCCATAGAAATGTCAATCCAAGTTCTTTTTAAGAATAGAACGCAAAAGTGTTCCCAAAGTTCTATTGACAACTTCAGTTTGTCCATCCGTTTGAGGATGACAAGTAGTAGATTACAACAATATTGAGCAAAGTTTAGCCATAAAGTAATCCAAAAATAGAATCCCTCCCCTTCTTAGTCCTAGGCAACCCCAAAATAAAGTCCATAGAAATGTCAATCCAAGTTCTTTTTAAGAATAGCACGCAAAAGTGTTCCCAAAGTTCTATTTATAACTTTAGTTTGTCCATTCGTTTGAGGATGACAAGTAGTAGATTACAACTTTATTGTGCAAAGTTTAGCCCATAAAGTAATCCATAAATAGAATCCCTCCCCTTCTTAGACCTAGGCAACCCCAAAATAAAGTCCATAGAAATGTCAATCCAAGTTCTTTTTAAGAATAGCACGCAAAAGTGTTCCCAAAGTTCTATTGACAACTTCAGTTTGTCCATCCGTTTGAGGATGACAAGTAGTAGATTACAACAATATTGAGCAAAGTTTAGCCATAAAGTAATCCAAAAATAGAATCCCTCCCCTTCTTAGTCCTAGGCAACCCCAAAATAAAGTCCATAGAAATGTCAATCCAAGTTCTTTTTAAGAATAGCACGCAAAAGTGTTCCCAAAGTTCTATTTATAACTTTAGTTTGTCCATTCGTTTGAGGATGACAAGTAGTAGATTACAACTTTATTGTGCAAAGTTTAGCCCATAAAGTAATCCATAAATAGAATCTTTCCCCTTCTTAGTCCTAGGCAACCCCAAAATAAAGTACATAGAAATATCAATCCAAGTTCTTTTAAGAATAGCACGCAAACGTGTTCTCAAAGTTCTATTTACAACTTCGGTTTGTCCATCCGTTTGAGGATGACAAGTAGTAGATTACAACTTTATTGTGCAAAGTTTAGCCCATAAAGTAATCCATAAATAGAATCCCTCCCATTCTTATTCCTAGGCAACCCCAAAATAAGTCTATAGAAATGTCAATCCAAGTTCTTTTAAGAATAGCACGCAAACGTGTTCTCAAAGTTCTATTTACAACTTCGGTTTGTCAATCCGTTTGAGGATGACAAGTAGTAGATTACAACTTTATTGTGCAAAGTTTAGCCCATAAAGTAATCCATAAATAGAATCCCTCCCCTTCTTAGTCCTAGGCAACCCCAAAATAAAGTCCATAGAAATGTCAATCCAAGTTCTTTTTAAGAATAGCACGCAAAAGTGTTCCCAAAGTTCTTTTGACAACTTTAGTTTGTCCATCCGTTTGATGATGACAAGTAGTAGATTACAACAATATTGAGCAAAGTTTAGCCCATAAAGTAATCCAAAAATAGAATCCCTCCCCTTCTTAATCCTAGGCAACCCCAAAATAAAGTCCATAGAAATGTCAATCCAAGTTCTTTTTAAGAATAGCACGCAAAAGTGTTCCCAAAGTTCTATTTACAACTTCAGTTTGTCCATCCGTTTGAGGATGAAAAGTAGTAGATTACAACTTTATTGTGCAAAGTTTATCCCATAAAGTAATCCATAAATAGAATCCCTCCCCTTCTTAGTCCTAGGCAACCCCAAAATAAAGTCCATAGAAATGTCAATCCAAGTTCTTTTAAGAATAGCACGCAAAAGTGTTCCCAAAGTTCTATTTACAACTTCAGTTTGTCCATCCGTTTGAGGATGACAAGTAGTAGATTACAACTTTATTGTGCAAAGTTTAGCCCATAAAGTAATCCATAAATAGAATCCCTCCCCTTCTTAGTCCTAGGAAACCCCAAAATAAGTCCATAGAAATGTCAATCCAAGTTCTTTTAAGAATAGAACGCAAACGTGTTCTCAAAGTTCTATGTACAACTTCGGTTTGTCCATCCGTTTGAGGATGACAAGTAGTAGATTACAACTTTATTGTGCAAAGTTTAGCCCATAAAGTAATCCATAAATTGAATCCCTCCCCTTCTTAGTCCTAGGCAACCCCAAAATAAAGTCCATAGAAATGTCAATCCAAGTTCTTTTAAGAATAGCACGCAAACGTGTTCTCAAAGTTCTATTTACAACTTCAGTTTGTCCATCCGTTTGAAGATGACAAGTAGTAGATTACAACAATATTGAGCAAAGTTTAGCCCATAAAGTAATCCAAAAATAGAATCCCTCCCCTTCTTAGTCCTAGGCAACCCCAAAATAAAGTCCATAGAAATATCAATCCAAGTTCTTTTTAAGAACAGCACGCAAAAGTGTTCCCAAAGTTCTATTTACAACTTCAGTTTGTCCATCCGTTTGAGGATGAAAAGTAGTAGATTACAACTTTATTGTGCAAAGTTTAGCCCATAAAGTAATCCATAAATAGAATCCCTCCCCTTCTTAGTCCTAGGCAACCCCAAAATAAAGTCCATAGAAATGTCAATCCAAGTTCTTTTAAGAATAGCACGCAAAAGTGTTCCCAAATTTCTATTTACACCTTCAGTTTGCCCATCCGTTTGAGGATGACAAGTAGTAGATTACAACTTTATTGTGCAAAGTTTAGCCCATAAAGTAATCCATAAATAGAATCCCTCCCCTTCTTAGACCTAGGCAACCCCAAAATAAAGTCCATAGAAATGTCAATCCAAGTTCTTTTTAAGAATAGAACGCAAAAGTGTTCCCAAAGTTCTATTGACAACTTCAGTTTGTCCATCCGTTTGAGGATGACAAGTAGTAGATTACAACAATATTGAGCAAAGTTTAGCCATAAAGTAATCCAAAAATAGAATCCCTCCCCTTCTTAGTCCTAGGCAACCCCAAAATAAAGTCCATAGAAATGTCAATCCAAGTTCTTTTTAAGAATAGCACGCAAAAGTGTTCCCAAAGTTCTATTTATAACTTTAGTTTGTCCATTCGTTTGAGGATGACAAGTAGTAGATTACAACTTTATTGTGCAAAGTTTAGCCCATAAAGTAATCCATAAATAGAATCCCTCCCCTTCTTAGACCTAGGCAACCCCAAAATAAAGTCCATAGAAATGTCAATCCAAGTTCTTTTTAAGAATAGCACGCAAAAGTGTTCCCAAAGTTCTATTGACAACTTCAGTTTGTCCATCCGTTTGAGGATGACAAGTAGTAGATTACAACAATATTGAGCAAAGTTTAGCCATAAAGTAATCCAAAAATAGAATCCCTCCCCTTCTTAGTCCTAGGCAACCCCAAAATAAAGTCCATAAAAATGTCAATCCAAGTTCTTTTTAAGAATAGCACGCAAAAGTGTTCCCAAAGTTCTATTTATAACTTTAGTTTGTCCATTCGTTTGAGGATGACAAGTAGTAGATTACAACTTTATTGTGCAAAGTTTAGCCCATAAAGTAATCCATAAATAGAATCTCTCCCCTTCTTAGTCCTAGGCAACCCCAAAATAAAGTACATAGAAATATCAATCCAAGTTCTTTTAAGAATAGCACGCAAACGTGTTCTCAAAGTTCTATTTACAACTTCGGTTTGTCCATCCGTTTGAGGATGACAAGTAGTAGATTACAACTTTATTGTGCAAAGTTTAGCCCATAAAGTAATCCATAAATAGAATCCCTCCCATTCTTATTCCTAGGCAACCCCAAAATAAGTCTATAGAAATGTCAATCCAAGTTCTTTTAAGAATAGCACGCAAACGTGTTCTCAAAGTTCTATTTACAACTTCGGTTTGTCAATCCGTTTGAGGATGACAAGTAGTAGATTACAACTTTATTGTGCAAAGTTTAGCCCATAAAGTAATCCATAAATAGAATCCCTCCCCTTCTTAGTCCTAGGCAACCCCAAAATAAAGTCCATAGAAATGTCAATCCAAGTTCTTTTTAAGAATAGCACGCAAAAGTGTTCCCAAAGTTCTTTTGACAACTTTAGTTTGTCCATCCGTTTGATGATGACAAGTAGTAGATTACAACAATATTGAGCAAAGTTTAGCCCATAAAGTAATCCAAAAATAGAATCCCTCCCCTTCTTAATCCTAGGCAACCCCAAAATAAAGTCCATAGAAATGTCAATCCAAGTTCTTTTTAAGAATAGCACGCAAAAGTGTTCCCAAAGTTCTATTTACAACTTCAGTTTGTCCATCCGTTTGAGGATGAAAAGTAGTAGATTACAACTTTATTGTGCAAAGTTTATCCCATAAAGTAATCCATAAATAGAATCCCTCCCCTTCTTAGTCCTAGGCAACCCCAAAATAAAGTCCATAGAAATGTCAATCCAAGTTCTTTTAAGAATAGCACGCAAAAGTGTTCCCAAAGTTCTATTTACAACTTCAGTTTGTCCATCCGTTTGAGGATGACATGTAGTGACCCGTTCCAGAATCACCTACTAATCAAAAACTAAGCATGCAATTAACCTAATTAACAATAATCAGAGATAACAGCGGAAATAGTCAACAAAATAATGGTTATACAACCCAATCGAAGTCTAGAATAACTCAAAATAAAATATCCAATACAACCATATCGAATCAAAACAATACCGATAAACTAAACCAACCAGCTACTCAACGTCCTCCTCCTGCTCCTCCTGAGCTGTCCAACCTGAGGCCTGCCCCGTGGGAATGGGGTGTCCAAGAATAAACAAAACCGAGGACGTGAGCGATAAGAACGCCCAGTACAAAAGTATGAGTATACAGACCTATATGAAATGCACATGCTATGATCATGATACCGGGGTAGTCAAGAAACAGGAGTCACAAAAGGATCTCAACAATGCTCAGTCTAGAGGCGCCAAGTGGATAGTGCCGCGCGGTCCAACCTCTGGGTCACTGCATCCACTACAAGACAGACGTGGACCTAAAATGTCCCGGACCACCGAAGCCCTCCCGACCCGTCGGCCACTGTGTACTCTCGGTGTCCATGCGTCCACAAGACAGGGCTGAGCGGCCCCAAGATATAGCTTATCTCGAAAGAGATACAGCTCAACAGTAAAGGCTATCTCGAAGAAGGTACGGCTCAACATGAAATGCAACGTGCAGTAATAAACGTGACATAATAGCATGCATCATATGACATATATCAATGCACCACATAATCATGCAACACATATATGAATGTATACTCAACCAGGATATCTCGGATAGTACTTTCGTACCTCTATCACAGCAAGCCTAGCCTTACGCAACACCGCTAATCAGGTCTAGAACAAGCCTACGCATCAAAAGCATACTCAATGAACAATACTACCATGCTCGACTAGCAAAACCAGTACTCCCTAGTACTACCAAAGGTTTAGGGTTTACCTTCGTCCGTCGACAGCCCTTTGATGTCGATTGCCTCGTAACTCAGGCGCCGCTACGCTACTACTCCTGGCAGCTTTTGGCTATCGCTCGACCAACAACTACCCTAGAACCTTCCAAATCTCTCACTAAAGACTCAATCTCAAGAAATGGCAATACCAAAATGAGGAATTCGAGCACTATTTATAGGCCATGTTCGGATCCTCCGAAAACCACTTCGGAACGTCCGAACGCTACGTGTCCATTGGCTCTTGACAGCTCATGATCGGATCCTCCGATTATACACTTCGGACCGTCCGAACATGCACGTGTCCAGCTGCTCTTGACACCTCATGATCGGATCCACCGAACCTACACTTCGGAACGTCCGAACTCCCACGTGTCGATCAACTCTTGACACCTAATGATCGGATCCACCGAACTCACTTCGGACCTTCCGAACTCTTCGGTGCTTCCGAACCATCTTCGGTCCGTCCGATCATGACTCGGTCAAAATTACACATTAAACCTTCTTAATCACCATTAATCCGTTAATTACCCAATTTGGAATTCGGGCTACTACATTCTCCCCCCTTAAAACGATTTCGTCCTCGAAATCAGGCTTAGAGAATGAACAAAATGAAATAACAACATCGTTACCCTCAAAATCTAAAGGACAACCCATCACTAGACGCTTCGCTAACACCGAATGACCCATCGGAGTAGAAACGGAAAGAATGACGTCTACGATCGTCCTGGTCACCCCATCGACCTACACTCCCCTGACTACTCCCGTCACCAAAGTGGTCAGCCATTACTACAAGATAGAATAGGGAAACTAGTAAATTGGTCAACGGAAATCCCAAAACAGAAATCTATATCCCAAAATCGTATGCATGCTCTGATACCATAAATGTAGTGACCCGTTCCAGAATCACCTACTAATCAAAAACTAAGCATGCAATTAACCTAATTAACAATAATCAGAGATAACAATAATGGCTGACCACTTTGGTGACGGGAGTAGTCAGGGGAGTGTAGGTCGATGGGGTGACCAGGACGATCGTAGACGTCATTCTTTCCGTTTCTACTCCGATGGGTCATTCGGTGTTAGCGAAGCGTCTAGTGATGGGTTGTCCTTTAGATTTTGAGGGTAACGATGTTGTTATTTCATTTTGTTCATTCTCTAAGCCTGATTTCGAGGACGAAATCGTTTTAAGGGGGGGAGAATGTAGTAGCCCGAATTCCAAATTGGGTAATTAACGGATTAATGGTGATTAAGAAGGTTTAATGTGTAATTTTGACCGAGTCATGATCGGACGGACCGAAGATGGTTCGGAAGCACCGAAGAGTTCGGAAGGTCCGAAGTGAGTTCGGTGGATCCGATCATTAGGTGTCAAGAGTTGATCGACACGTGGGAGTTCGGACGTTCCGAAGTGTAGGAAGACAGGGCTGAGCGGCCCCAAGATATAGCTTATCTCGAAAGAGATACAGCTCAACAGTAAAGGCTATCTCGAAGAAGGTACGGCTCAACATGAAATGCAACGTGCAGTAATAAACGTGACATAATAGCATGCATCATATGACATATATCAATGCACCACATAATCATGCAACACATATATGAATGTATACTCAACCAGGATATCTCGGATAGTACTTTCGTACCTCTATCACAGCAAGCCTAGCCTTACGCAACACCGCTAATCAGGTCTAGAACAAGCCTACGCATCAAAAGCATACTCAATGAACAATACTACCATGCTCGACTAGCAAAACCAGTACTCCCTAGTACTACCAAAGGTTTAGGGTTTACCTTCGTCCGTCGACAGCCCTTTGATGTCGATTGCCTCGTAACTCAGGCGCCGCTACGCTACTACTCCTGGCAGCTTTTGGCTATCGCTCGACCAACAACTACCCTAGAACCTTCCAAATCTCTCACTAAAGACTCAATCTCAAGAAATGGCAATACCAAAATGAGGAATTCGAGCACTATTTATAGGCCATGTTCGGATCCTCCGAACACCACTTCGGAACGTCCGAACGCTACGTGTCCATTGGCTCTTGACAGCTCATGATCGGATCCTCCGATTATACACTTCGGACCGTCCGAACATGCACGTGTCCAGCTGCTCTTGACACCTCATGATCGGATCCACCGAACCTACACTTCGGAACGTCCGAACTCCCACGTGTCGATCAACTCTTGACACCTAATGATCGGATCCACCGAACTCACTTCGGACCTTCCGAACTCTTCGGTGCTTCCGAACCATCTTCGGTCCGTCCGATCATGACTCGGTCAAAATTACACATTAAACCTTCTTAATCACTATTAATCCGTTAATTACCCAATTTGGAATTCGGGCTACTACATTCTCCCCCCCATAAAACGATTTCGTCCTCGAAATCAGGCTTAGAGAATGAACAAAATGAAATAACAACATCGTTACCCTCAAAATCTAAAGGACAACCCATCACTAGACGCTTCGCTAACACCGAATGACCCATCGGAGTAGAAACGGAAAGAATGACGTCTACGATCGTCCTGGTCACCCCATCGACCTACACTCCCCTGACTACTCCCGTCACCAAAGTGGTCAGCCATTACTACAAGATAGAATAGGGAAACTAGTAAATTGGTCAACGGAAATCCCAAAACAGAAATCTATATCCCAAAATCGTATGCATGCTCTGATACCATAAATGTAGTGACCCGTTCCAGAATCACCTACTAATCAAAAACTAAGCATGCAATTAACCTAATTAACAATAATCAGAGATAACAGCGGAAATAGTCAACAAAATAATGGTTATACAACCCAATCGAAGTCTAGAATAACTCAAAATAAAATATCCAATACAACCATATCGAATCAAAACAATACCGATAAACTAAACCAACCAGCTACTCAACGTCCTCCTCCTGCTCCTCCTGAGCTGTCCAACCTGAGGCCTGCCCCGTGGGAATGGGGTGTCCAAGAATAAACAAAACCGAGGACGTGAGCGATAAGAACGCCCAGTACAAAAGTATGAGTATACAGACCTATATGAAATGCACATGCTATGATCATGATACCGGGGTAGTCAAGAAACAGGAGTCACAAAAGGATCTCAACAATGCTCAGTCTAGAGGCGCCAAGTGGATAGTGTCGCGCGGTCCAACCTCTGGGTCACTGCATCCACTACAAGACAGACGTGGACCTAAAATGTCCCGGACCACCGAAGCCCTCCCGACCCGTCGGCCACTGTGTACTCTCGGTGTCCATGCGTCCACAAGACAGGGCTGAGCGGCCCCAAGATATAGCTTATCTCGAAAGAGATACAGCTCAACAGTAAAGGCTATCTCGAAGAAGGTACGGCTCAACATGAAATGCAACGTGCAGTAATAAACGTGACATAATAGCATGCATCATATGACATATATCAATGCACCACATAATCATGCAACACATATATGAATGTATACTCAACCAGGATATCTCGGATAGTACTTTCGTACCTCTATCACAGCAAGCCTAGCCTTACGCAACACCGCTAATCAGGTCTAGAACAAGCCTACGCATCAAAAGCATACTCAATGAACAATACTACCATGCTCGACTAGCAAAACCAGTACTCCCTAGTACTACCAAAGGTTTAGGGTTTACCTTCGTCCGTCGACAGCCCTTTGATGTCGATTGCCTCGTAACTCAGGCGCCGCTACGCTACTACTCCTGGCAGCTTTTGGCTATCGCTCGACCAACAACTACCCTAGAACCTTCCAAATCTCTCACTAAAGACTCAATCTCAAGAAATGGCAATACCAAAATGAGGAATTCGAGCACTATTTATAGGCCATGTTCGGATCCTCCGAACACCACTTCGGAACGTCCGAACGCTACGTGTCCATTGGCTCTTGACAGCTCATGATCGGATCCTCCGATTATACACTTCGGACCGTCCGAACATGCACGTGTCCAGCTGCTCTTGACACCTCATGATCGGATCCACCGAACCTACACTTCGGAACGTCCGAACTCCCACGTGTCGATCAACTCTTGACACCTAATGATCGGATCCACCGAACTCACTTCGGACCTTCCGAACTCTTCGGTGCTTCCGAACCATCTTCGGTCCGTCCGATCATGACTCGGTCAAAATTACACATTAAACCTTCTTAATCACCATTAATCCGTTAATTACCCAATTTGGAATTCGGGCTACTACATTCTCCCCCCCTTAAAACGATTTCGTCCTCGAAATCAGGCTTAGAGAATGAACAAAATGAAATAACAACATCGTTACCCTCAAAATCTAAAGGACAACCCATCACTAGACGCTTCGCTAACACCGAATGACCCATCGGAGTAGAAACGGAAAGAATGACGTCTACGATCGTCCTGGTCACCCCATCGACCTACACTCCCCTGACTACTCCCGTCACCAAAGTGGTCAGCCATTACTACAAGATAGAATAGGGAAACTAGTAAATTGGTCAACGGAAATCCCAAAACAGAAATCTATATCCCAAAATCGTATGCATGCTCTGATACCATAAATGTAGTGACCCGTTCCAGAATCACCTACTAATCAAAAACTAAGCATGCAATTAACCTAATTAACAATAATCAGAGATAACAGCGGAAATAGTCAACAAAATAATGGTTATACAACCCAATCGAAGTCTAGAATAACTCAAAATAAAATATCCAATACAACCATATCGAATCAAAACAATACCGATAAACTAAACCAACCAGCTACTCAACGTCCTCCTCCTGCTCCTCCTGAGCTGTCCAACCTGAGGCCTGCCCCGTGGGAATGGGGTGTCCAAGAATAAACAAAACCGAGGACGTGAGCGATAAGAACGCCCAGTACAAAAGTATGAGTATACAGACCTATATGAAATGCACATGCTATGATCATGATACCGGGGTAGTCAAGAAACAGGAGTCACAAAAGGATCTCAACAATGCTCAGTCTAGAGGCGCCAAGTGGATAGTGCCGCGCGGTCCAACCTCTGGGTCACTGCATCCACTACAAGACAGACGTGGACCTAAAATGTCCCGGACCACCGAAGCCCTCCCGACCCGTCGGCCACTGTGTACTCTCGGTGTCCATGCGTCCACAAGACAGGGCTGAGCGGCCCCAAGATATAGCTTATCTCGAAAGAGATACAGCTCAACAGTAAAGGCTACCTCGAAGAAGGTACGGCTCAACATGAAATGCAACGTGCAGTAATAAACGTGACATAATAGCATGCATCATATGACATATATCAATGCACCACATAATCATGCAACACATATATGAATGTATACTCAACCAGGATATCTCGGATAGTACTTTCGTACCTCTATCACAGCAAGCCTAGCCTTACGCAACACCGCTAATCAGGTCTAGAACAAGCCTACGCATCAAAAGCATACTCAATGAACAATACTACCATGCTCGACTAGCAAAACCAGTACTCCCTAGTACTACCAAAGGTTTAGGGTTTACCTTCGTCCGTCGACAGCCCTTTGATGTCGATTGCCTCGTAACTCAGGCGCCGCTACGCTACTACTCCTGGCAGCTTTTGGCTATCGCTCGACCAACAACTACCCTAGAACCTTCCAAATCTCTCACTAAAGACTCAATCTCAAGAAATGGCAATACCAAAATGAGGAATTCGAGCACTATTTATAGGCCATGTTCGGATCCTCCGAACACCACTTCGGAACGTCCGAACGCTACGTGTCCATTGGCTCTTGACAGCTCATGATCGGATCCTCCGATTATACACTTCGGACCGTCCGAACATGCACGTGTCCAGCTGCTCTTGACACCTCATGATCGGATCCACCGAACCTACACTTCGGAACGTCCGAACTCCCACGTGTCGATCAACTCTTGACACCTAATGATCGGATCCACCGAACTCACTTCGGACCTTCCGAACTCTTCGGTGCTTCCGAACCATCTTCGGTCCGTCCGATCATGACTCGGTCAAAATTACACATTAAACCTTCTTAATCACCATTAATCCGTTAATTACCCAATTTGGAATTCGGGCTACTACATGACAAGTAGTAGATTACAACTTTATTGTGCAAAGTTTAGCCCATAAAGTAATCCATAAATAGAATCCCTCCCCTTCTTAGTCCTAGGAAACCCCAAAATAAGTCCATAGAAATGTCAATCCAAGTTCTTTTAAGAATAGAACGCAAACGTGTTCTCAAAGTTCTATTTACAACTTCGGTTTGTCCATCCGTTTGAGGATGACAAGTAGTAGATTACAACTTTATTGTGCAAAGTTTAGCCCATAAAGTAATCCATAAATAGAATCCCTCCCCTTCTTAGTCCTAGGCAACCCCAAAATAAAGTCTATAGAAATGTCAATCCAAGTTCTTTTAAGAATAGCACGCAAAAGTGTTCCCAAAATTCTATCTACAACTTCAGTTTGTCCATCCGTTTGAGGATGACAAGTAGTAGATTACAACTTTATTGTGCAAAGTTTAGCCCATAAAGTAATCCATAAATTGAATCCCTCCCCTTCTTAGTCCTAGGCAACCCCAAAATAAAGTCCATAGAAATGTCAATCCAAGTTCTTTTAAGAATAGCACGCAAACGTGTTCTCAAAGTTCTATTTACAACTTCAGTTTGTCCATCCGTTTGAGGATGACAAGTAGTAGATTATAACTTTATTGTGCAAAGTTTAGCCCATAAAGTAATCCATAAATAGAATCCCTCCTCTTCTTAGTCCTAGGCAACCCCAAAATAAAGTCCATAGAAATGTCAATCCAAGTTCTTTTAAGAATAGCACGCAAACGTGTTCTCAATGTTCTATTTACAACTTCGGTTTGTCCATCCGTTTGAGGATGACAAGTAGTAGATTACAACTTTATTGTGCAAAGTTTAGCCCATAAAGTAATCCATAAATAGAATCCCTCCTCTTCTTAGTCCTAGGCAACCCCAAAATAAAGTCCATAGAAATTTCAATCCAAGTTCTTTTAAGAATAGCACGCAAAAGTTTTCCCAAAGTTCTATTTACAACTTCAGTTTGTCCATCCGTTTGAGGATGACAAGTAGTAGATTACAACTTTATTGTGCAAAGTTTAGCCCATAAAGTAATCCATAAATAGAATCCCTCCCCTTCTTAGACCTAGGCAACCCCAAAATAAAGTCCATAGAAATGTCAATCCAAGTTCTTTTTAAGAATAGCACGCAAAAGTGTTCCCAAAGTTCTATTGACAACTTCAGTTTGTCCATCCGTTTGAGGATGACAAGTAGTAGATTACAACAATATTGAGCAAAGTTTAGCCCATAAAGTAATCCAAAAATAGAATCCCTCCCCTTCTTAGTCCTAGGCAACTCCAAAATAAAGTCCATAGAAATATCAATCCAAGTTCTTTTTAAGAATAGCACGCAAAAGTGTTCCCAAAGTTCTATTTACAACTTCAGTTTGTCCATCCGTTTGAGGATGAAAAGTAGTAGATTACAACTTTATTGTGCAAAGTTTAGCCCATAAAGTAATCCATAAATAGAATCCCTCCCCTTCTTAGTCCTAGGCAACCCCAAAATAAAGTCCATAGAAATGTCAATCCAAGTTCTTTTAAGAATAGCAAGCAAAAGTGTTCCCAAAGTTCTATTTACAACTTCAGTTTGTCCATCCGTTTGAGGATGACAAGTAGTAGATTACAACTTTATTGTGCAAAGTTTAGCCCATAAAGTAATCCATAAAAAGAATCCCTCCCCTTCTTAGTCCTAGGCAACCCCAAAATAAGTCCATAGAAATGTCAATCCAAGTTCTTTTAAGAATAGAACGCAAACGTGTTCTCAAAGTTCTATTTACAACTTCGGTTTGTCCATCCGTTTGAGGATGACAAGTAGTAGATTACAACTTTATTGTGCAAAGTTTAGCCCATAAAGTAATCCATAAATAGAATCCCTCCCCTTCTTAGTCCTAGGCAACCCCAAAATAAAGTCCATAGAAATGTCAATCCAAGTTCTTTTAAGAATAGCACGCAAAAGTGTTCCCAAAATTCTATCTACAACTTCAGTTTGTCCATCCGTTTGTGGATGACAAATAGTAGATTACAACTTTATTGTGCAAAGTTTAGCCCATAAAGTAATCCATAAATTGAATCCCTCCCCTTCTTAGTCCTAGGCAACCCCAAAATAAAGTCCATAGAAATGTCAATCCAAGTTCTTTTAAGAATAGCACGCAAACGTGTTCTCAAAGTTCTATTTACAACTTCAGTTTGTCCATCCGTTTGAGGATGACAAGTAGTAGATTACAACTTTATTGTGCAAAGTTTAGCCCATAAAGTAATCCATAAATAGAATCCCTCCTCTTCTTAGTCCTAGGCAACCCCAAAATAAAGTCCATAGAAATGTCAATCCAAGTTCTTTTAAGAATAGCACGCAAACGTGTTCTCAAAGTTCTATTTACAACTTCGGTTTGTCCATCCGTTTGAGGATGACAAGTAGTAGATTACAACTTTATTGTGCAAAGTTTAGCCCATAATGTCATCCATAAATAGAATCTCTCCCCTTCTTAGTCCTAGGCAACCCCAAAATAAAGTCCATAGAAATGTCAATCCAAGTTCTTTTAAGAATAGCACACAAAAGTGTTCCCAAATTTCTATTTACAACTTCAGTTTGTCCATCCGTTTGAGGATGACAAGTAGTAGATTACAACTTTATTGTGCAAAGTTTAGCCCATAAAGTAATCCATAAATAGAATCCCTCCCCTTCTTAGACCTAGGCAACCCCAAAATAAAGTCCATAGAAATGTCAATCCAAGTTCTTTTTAAGAATAGCACGCAAAAGTGTTCCCAAAGTTCTATTGACAACTTCAGTTTGTCCATCCGTTTGAGGATGACAAGTAGTAGATTACAACAATATTGAGCAAAGTTTAGCCATAAAGTAATCCAAAAATAGAATCCCTCCCCTTCTTAGTCCTAGGCAACCCCAAAATAAAGTCCATAGAAATGTCAATCCAAGTTCTTTTTAAGAATAGCACGCAAAAGTGTTCCCAAAGTTCTATTTATAACTTCAGTTTGTCCATTCGTTTGAGGATGACAAGTAGTAGATTACAACTTTATTGTGCAAAGTTTAGCCCATAAAGTAATCCATAAATAGAATCCCTCCCCTTCTTAGTCCTAGGCAACCCCAAAATAAAGTCCATAGAAATGTCAATCCAAGTTCTTTTAAGAATAGCACGCAAAAGTGTTCCCAAAGTTTTATTTACAACTTCAGTTTGTCCATCCGTTTGAGGATGACAAGTAGTAGATTACAACTTTATTGTGCAAAGTTTAGCCCATAAAGTAATCCATAAATAGAATCTCTCCCCTTCTTAGTCCTAGGCAACCCCAAAATAAAGTACATAGAAATGTCAATCCAAGTTCTTTTAAGAATAGCACGCAAACATGTTCTCAAAGTTCTATTTACAACTTCGGTTTGTCCATCCGTTTGAGGATGACAAGTAGTAGATTACAACTTTATTGTGCAAAGTTTAGCCCATAAAGTAATCCATAAATAGAATCCCTCCCATTCTTATTCCTAGGCAACCCCAAAATAAGTCCATAGAAATGTCAATCCAAGTTCTTTTAAGAATAGCACGCAAACGTGTTCTCAAAGTTCTATTTACAACTTCGGTTTGTCAATCCGTTTGAGGATGACAAGT
Source organism: Primulina eburnea (assembly GCF_022965805.1). Taxonomy (NCBI): domain Eukaryota; kingdom Viridiplantae; phylum Streptophyta; class Magnoliopsida; order Lamiales; family Gesneriaceae; genus Primulina; species Primulina eburnea. Next base: position 43,216 of record NW_027331304.1, read on the forward strand.
AGTAGATTACAACTTTTGTGACACCCTGACCCGATACAATTAAAATACAGCGGAATTTAAAATTTTCTTTCAAACATGGAAGGAGTTTCAAAATACATTTTATAAAATTGTTTACAAAATAACAACATGATCATTCCAATGACATAACAAAATACAAAATATCATTAGTGTGATCATGTTACAAAATGGTACAAAATAATCATCCTTCCAATCTTCGTATGCATATGACCCCCATCCACAGTCAACGTCCCGGTCCGTCGCTCTTATCTGCATCACATGAAAATAACTGAAATGAGAATAAATCTCAGCAAGTGGAACTCTTACATAACAATGATACATAGTATACTCTGTAAAACATGACTTTGAAATCATAAATACCATCAACTCTGAAACATGAATACTGTAGCAATAACTGTAGCAATAGCAATAGCAATAGATAGCAATACGATGGTATTTCTCTTTTCTATGGTTGGATTGATATCAATAGTATCTGTGACTATGGTTGCCAATATCCCATCGATATAAATCGATAACTGTGAGGGGATAAAAGCCTATGGTCGATGATCATCTAATTGCATGCAATGCTCTGACTATGATTAATCAATCCAATAAAACATTTGAACTCTGAATATCATTTAAAGCCGTCGTTTCGCAATCTCATAATATATCTTGTATTCCCTTTATAACAATGGTGAGACATACAATGCCTCCAATAGATAATCAATGAAACGAATACATAGCAATGGATCAATGGAAGGGAATAACGCTTTGAAACCTTTAAAACACAATACATATAATATCATGTGAGCAAAAAGGATGAAATTCCACTTACAAACCAATAGAACACCTCCAACTATACTCTTGGTACACCACCTACAACAATAATCCATAAATAACACCAATATCAAGACTAAATCCAAAAGTCCATGCTAAATAATCCATAGAACCATCAAAACATCAAATCCAAAATAACCCTTAACTCGAAACCTCATTAGAATCGCACCAAAAACTTACCTAAGCTTCCTTATACCACGGAGAACGATGATCTCAAGTTGGAAATCGAAACAAAGCCAAGAATCAAAGGTGGGAAGCAATTGAAATGGATGAAAACCCTTGCCAAAAGAGAGAAAATCGGAAATGGAGGAAAGAAGATAAGGTAGGTATGGCCAACAACTCCCAAAAAGTCACTTAAAAACTCGCCCATACTAACACCGCGGGTGCGGTCCCACAAGCACCGCGGGTGCGCTAAGCTCACGGCAACCAAAATAAATCCCATGCACGAACACCGCGGGTGCGGTGCTACAATTACCGCGGGTGCGGTCTCACCGCTGGTGCGGTCCTTGCACTGCCGCGGGTGCGGTGATGCCACGGCCCTCCAAAACCAAAATCATGAATAGTACACCGCGGGGGCACTCATCTAAGAGCGCGGGTGCACTCTACTCACGGCAATGAACAGTAACAAAACAACTAAAAATCGATTCGAAACGCTGAAACGAACAATCAACACCAACTAACACCTCAAATAAATAATAACCAATAATACTATAGCCCAAAACACAACTATAATCATCTAATCACAAAACCCAATTAACACAATAAAGCTTAAACCGTACCGTACACCGGGCTCGGCTATTACAATCTCCCCTCCTTAGAGGAATTTCGTCCTCGAAATTGACGTCACGGCACGAACAACTCAGGATACCTCTCTCTCATCTCAATCTCTGGTTCCCACGTAGCCTCCTCAATCAAATGGTTCCTCCAAAGGACTTTAACGATGCCGATCTCTTTGTTCCTCAGAACTCTAACTGTGCGATCCAGAATCTGAATCGGAATCTCATGGTAAGTCAGACTCGGCGTCAAGTCCAATGGCTCATGGCGAAGAACATGGGAAGGATCTGCAATATACTTCCTGAGCATCGATACGTGAAACACATTATGGACTCTGTCAAGATCGGGCGGTAGGGCTAATCTGTAGGCTCGGTCACCCACTCTGTCCAATATCTCGAATGGACCAATGAATCTAGGGCTCAACTTGCCTTTCTTGCCAAATCGCATCACACCCTTGAGAGGTGCTATCTTCAGAAAAACATGATCGCCAACCTCGAACTGCAAAGGTCTACGACGAACGTCTGCATAGCTCTTCTGTCTGGACTGAGCAGTCTTCATCCTCTCTCTGATAACTGCAACAACATCGGCAGTCTGTTGGACCAACTCGGGACCCAACATCTTCCTCTCTCCAACCTCATCCCAAAACAAAGGAGATCTGCACTTCCTGCCATAAAGTGCCTCATACGGTGCCATGCCAATCGTCGCCTGGTAGCTATTGTTGTACGTGAATTCCACAAGAGGCAACTTGGAATCCCAGCTACCAGAATAGTCAATAGTACAAGCTCTGAGCATATCCTCCAGAATCTGAATGACTCTCTCCGACTGACCGTCGCTCTGAGGATGATAAGCTGTACTGAAAGCTAATCGAGAACCCATAGCTCTGTGCAAACTCTTCCAAAACTCTGAGGTAAATCTAGGGTCACGATCAGACACGATCGACACAGGAACTCCATGAAGTCTAACAATCTCTGCAATGTAATCCTCGGCATACTGAGACATCGAATACGTCGTCTTGACTGGGAGAAAGTGCGCTGACTTGGTCAATCTATCAACAATAACCCAAATGGAATTGAAACCCTTCTGCGTCCTGGGTAAACCAGTCACGAAATCCATAGTGATATGCTCCCACTTCCACTGAGGAATCTGCAAAGAAAGCAATGTCCCAGCAGGTCTCTGGTGCTCAATCTTTACCTGCTGACAAGTAAGGCACTGAGAAATGAACAAAGCAATATCTCTCTTCATACCTGGCCACCAGTAGAGTCGACGAAGATCCTGATACATCTTCGTACTGCCTGGATGAATCGAATAAGGTGCGGTATGAGCCTCTGTCAAGACGTCTCTACGAATATCGTCGCCAGAAGGAACACAAATGCGGCCTCTGAAAGTTACCAAATCATCACCATTCAGACTAAACTCTGAATTCCCTCTAGCCTCGGCTCTAGCTCTCAACTCTGCCAACTGAACATCAGTCGACTGCTCTCTACGGATCCTGTCCGTCAATGTAGATCGAATGACCAACGCTGAAAAGCGAGCAATGGTCCCTGGAATCACCAGATCAATCTCCTCTCTCTGCAAATCCATCAACAATGGTCTCTGAATCAAAGAACTCAATGAAGCACTCGACTTGCGGCTCAAAGCATCAGCCACAGCATTCGCCTTCCCTGGGTGATAACTGATCGTCACATCGTAATCCTTGACAAGCTCTAACCACCTCCTCTGTCGCATATTGAGCTCTTTCTGCGAGAACAGATACTTCAAACTCTTGTGGTCTGTGAAGATCTCACACTTTTCGCCATACAGATAATGTCTCCAAATCTTAAGGGCGAAAACTACAGCTGCAAGCTCCAAATCGTGCGTCGGATAATTCTTCTCATAATCCTTCAACTGGCGAGACGCATAGGCAATGACCTTACCTCGCTGCATCAACACTGCACCAAGGCCTCTCTTCGACGCATCGGTATAGACCACAAAATCCTCTGAACCACTGGGCAAAGAAAGAACAGGAGCTGTCGTCAATCTGTCCTTCAACTCCTGAAATGCACTCTGGCAATCGATAGACCACTCGAACTTCACAGTCTTCCTCGTCAGATTGGACAATGGCAGGGCAATCTTGGAGAAACCTGAAATGAAACGACGATAGTAACCCGCCAAACCGAGGAAACTGCGTACCTCAGAAACAGTGGTAGGAATAGGCCAACTCCGAATCGCCTCTATCTTCAACGGATCAACAGCAATGCCATCTCTCGAAACCACATGGCCTAGAAAAGAAATCTGATCTAGCCAAAACTCACACTTCTTCAACTTGGCAAACAACCTCTTCTCTCGCAACAACTGAAGCACCACTCTGAGATGCTCTGCATGAAGCTCTCTGGATTTGGAATAGATCAGGATATCGTCGATGAAAACAATAACGAAGCTATCCAGATAAGGCTTGAACACACGGTTCATCAGATCCATGAAGACTGAAGGGGCATTGGTCAAACCAAAAGACATGACAAGAAACTCATAGTGACCGTACCTGGTCCGGAAAGCTGTCTTAGGGATATCAGACTCCCTAACCTTCAACTGATAGTAGCCAGACCGAAGATCAATCTTCGAGAACACAGTAGCACCATGGAGCTGATCAAACAAATCATCTATCCGAGGCAACGGATACTTGTTCTTGACAGTTACTTTGTTAAGCTCCCTGTAGTCGATACACAGTCGCAAAGAACCATCCTTCTTCTTGGCAAATAGAACCGGAGCTCCCCAAGGCGAAGAACTCGGACGAATAAAGCCCTTGTCTAAAAGATCCTGCAACTGAGTCTTCAACTCCTTCATCTCGGTAGGGGCCATTCGGTACGGAGCCTTAGAAATAGGAACCGTACCTGGAGCTAAATCGATCACAAACTCAACATCTCTATCCGGCGGCAAACCCGGAACATCATCCTCAAACACATCAGCAAACTCTCTCACCACATCAATATCATCTACATTCAACTTAATCAATCTATCAACATCCACAATAGAAGCAAGAAACCCATCGCAACCTCTACACAACAATCTCTCAGCCTCAAAGCAAGAAATAAAAGGAAGGACCAGCGAAGTACCTGTGCTGGCGAGCGCTCCTCCCTGGCCATCATCTGCAAAAGTCACCTTCTTAGCAACACAATCGATAACTGCACGGTAAGTCGAAAGCCAATCCATGCCAAGAATAACATCGAAGGCAACCATAGGGATAACAATCAAATCAGCGAATACAACTCGCTCCTCAATACGAACAGGGCACGCAAAGACAATTGATGTCGGGCACAAGACATCCCCCGAAGGTAAAACAACATTAAGCTGAATGGGAAGAACAGAAGGAACTATACCCAAAGATCTCAAAAATAATTCAGACATAAAAGAATGAGTAGCACCAGTATCAATCAAAGTAGTAGCTACTCTGCCTGAAATCAAAATAGTACTAGAGATCAATGAAGAATCACGATTAATACCTTCCTTGGTCATCGCAAAGATACGACCCTGCACCTTCCCTTGGCTATCTCCCCTCGGGCAATTCCTAGCAACGTGACCCGCCGCGCCACAACGAAAACAAGTATGAGTGCCCAATCTGCACTCTCCTCGATGATGCTTACCACACTTTGGACACAGTGGCTTCTCGGGATCAAATGGAACTGGCGGTGGTCTGGAACTCGGCTCCATCTTGCCCTTGCCCTTGAAACGATCCCTGCCCCTCTGATTCGAACCCTGGCCTCTCTGAGCAATGGCCTGGTGCCTCTCTTGCCTCTCCCTGGCGATGTCCTTCTCGTCCTGCTCGGCCAACAGTGCCTTGGACACAATCTCCTTGAAAGTAACAGCTTTGGACATGTTGATATCACGACGAATCTCCGCTCTAAGGCCTCGAATGAAATGAGCGCCCTTGTCCTTGTCGTTCGAAGCAATATACGGAGCAAATAGGCAACCCTCCTCGAACTTCAGAATATACTGGCCAACATCCAAGCTCCCCTGTCTAAGTTCCAAGAACTCCGTAACCTTCCTCGCTCGAAGTGCGTCGGGGAAATACTTGTCGTAGAACAAGTCAGTGAACTCTGACCACTTCAGTGTCGCAACATCAACTCCAACTTTCGTAGCATTCCACCAAATGCGGGCAGCCTTAACCAACATGAACACTGCACAGCTAATCCTGTCTTTGTCCTCATACTGGAGATGATCGAAGATAGCTTCAAGCGCCTTGACCCACTCGACAGCAACTAGAGGATCGGTGCTACCTGCGAATTCTGGTGGATCCATTCTCTTAAAAGAAGAAAAGACGGCATCAGTGCCAACAGCCTGAGCAACTTGACCTCTCACTTGGCCTCGACCCTGTCCTGCTCCTTGCAATCGGAGCAACTGTTGAATCTGATCGCTATGCACCTTAGCCTGCTCCTTAAGCAACTTGCCGAACTCGTCGACAACTCTCGAGGAAGAACTATCCTCACCCTCTGCCGCCTTACGCTTAGGAGGCATACTCTACAATTGCTCACAAGACACCAATCAATATATATAACAATGGATAGATGCAAGAAAACATACCCGGACAGTTGAAAGTAGACGAAGTCATATGCATTGGTCCGAAGAACACCGCTCTGATACCACTAAATGTGACACCCTGACCCGATACAATTAAAATACAGCGGAATTTAAAATTTTCTTTCAAACATGGAAGGAGTTTCAAAATACATTTTATAAAAGTGTTTACAAAATAACAACATGATCATTCCAATGACATAACAAAATACAAAATATCATTAGTGTGATCATGTTACAAAATGGTACAAAATAATCATCCTTCCAATCTTCGTATGCATATGACCCCCATCCACAGTCAACGTCCCGGTCCGTCGCTCTTATCTGCATCACATGAAAATAACTGAAATGAGAATAAATCTCAGCAAGTGGAACTCTTACATAGCAATGATACATAGTATACTCTGTAAAACATGGACTTTTAAATCATAAATACCATCGACTCTGAAACATGAATACTGTAGCAATAACTGTAGCAATAGCAATAGCAATAGATAGCAATACGATGGTATTTCTCTTTTCTATGGTTGGATTGATATCAATAGTATCTGTGACTGTGGTTGCCAATATCCCATCGATATAAATCGATAACTGTGAGGGGATAAAAGCCTATGGTCGATGATCATCTAATTGCATGCAATGCTATGACTATGATTAATCAATCCAATAAAACATTTGAATTCTCAATATCATTTAAAGCCGTCGTTTCGCAATCTCATAATATATCTTGTATTCCCTTTATAACAATGGTGAGACATACAATGCCTCCAATAGATAATCAATGAAACGAATACATAGCAATGGATCAATGGAAGGGAATAACGCTTTGAAACCTTTAAAACACAATACATATAATATCATGTGAGCAAAAAGGATGAAATTCCACTTACAAACCAATAGAACACCTCCAACTATACTCTTGGTACACCACCTACAACAATAATCCATAAATAACACCAATATCAAGACTAAATCCAAAAGTCCATGCTAAATAATCCATAGAACCATCAAAACATCAAATCCAAAATAACCCTTAACTCGAAACCTCATTAGAATCGCACCAAAAACTTACCTAAGCTTCCTTATACCACGGAGAACGATGATCTCAAGTCGGAAATCGAAACAAAGCCAAGAATCAAAGGTGGGAAGCAATTGAAATGGATGAAAACCCTTGCCAAAAGAGAGAAAATCGGAAATGGAGGAAAGAAGATAAGGTAGGTATGGCCAACAACTCCCAAAAAGTCACTTAAAAACTCGCCCATACTAACACCGCGGGTGCGGTCCCACAAGCACCGCGGGTGCGCTAAGCTCACGGCAACCAAAATAAATCCCATGCACGAACACCGCGGGTGCGGTGCTACAATTACCGCGGGTGCGGTCTCACCGCTGGTGCGGTCCTTGCACTGCCGCGGGTGCGGTGATGCCACGGCCCTCCAAAACCAAAATCATGAATAGTACACCGCGGGGGCACTCATCTAAGAGCGCGGGTGCACTCTACTCACGGCAATGAACAGTAACAAAACAACTAAAAATCGATTCGAAACGCTGAAACGAACAATCAACACCAACTAACACCTCAAATAAATAATAACCAATAATACTATAGCCCAAAACACAACTATAATCATCTAATCACAAAACCCAATTAACACAATAAAGCTTAAACCGTACCGTACACCGGGCTCGGCTATTACAATCTCCCCTCCTTAGAGGAATTTCGTCCTCGAAATTGACGTCACGGCACGAACAACTCAGGATACCTCTCTCTCATCTCAATCTCTGGTTCCCACGTAGCCTCCTCAATCAAATGGTTCCTCCAAAGGACTTTAACGATGCCGATCTCTTTGTTCCTCAGAACTCTAACTGTGCGATCCAGAATCTGAATCGGAATCTCATGGTAAGTCAGACTCGGCGTCAAGTCCAATGGCTCATGGCGAAGAACATGGGAAGGATCTGCAATATACTTCCTGAGCATCGATACGTGAAACACATTATGGACTCTGTCAAGATCGGGCGGTAGGGCTAATCTGTAGGCTCGGTCACCCACTCTGTCCAATATCTCGAATGGACCAATGAATCTAGGGCTCAACTTGCCCTTCTTGCCAAATCGCATCACACCCTTGAGAGGTGCTATCTTCAGAAAAACATGATCGCCAACCTCGAACTGCAAAGGTCTACGACGAACGTCTGCATAGCTCTTCTGTCTGGACTGAGCAGTCTTCATCCTCTCTCTGATAACTGCAACAACATCGGCAGTCTGTTGGACCAACTCGGGACCCAACATCTTCCTCTCTCCAACCTCATCCCAAAACAAAGGAGATCTGCACTTCCTGCCATAAAGTGCCTCATACGGTGCCATGCCAATCGTCGCCTGGTAGCTATTGTTGTACGTGAATTCCACAAGAGGCAACTTGGAATCCCAGCTACCAGAATAGTCAATAGTACAAGCTCTGAGCATATCCTCCAGAATCTGAATGACTCTCTCCGACTGACCGTCGCTCTGAGGATGATAAGCTGTACTGAAAGCTAATCGAGAACCCATAGCTCTGTGCAAACTCTTCCAAAACTCTGAGGTAAATCTAGGGTCACGATCAGACACGATCGACACAGGAACTCCATGAAGTCTAACAATCTCTGCAATGTAATCCTCGGCATACTGAGACATCGAATACGTCGTCTTGACTGGGAGAAAGTGCGCTGACTTGGTCAATCTATCAACAATAACCCAAATGGAATTGAAACCCTTCTGCGTCCTGGGTAAACCAGTCACGAAATCCATAGTGATATGCTCCCACTTCCACTGAGGAATCGGCAAAGAAAGCAATGTCCCAGCAGGTCTCTGGTGCTCAATCTTTACCTGCTGACAAGTAAGGCACTGAGAAATGAACAAAGCAATATCTCTCTTCATACCTGGCCACCAGTAGAGTCGACGAAGATCCTGATACATCTTCGTACTGCCTGGATGAATCGAATAAGGTGCGGTATGAGCCTCTGTCAAGACGTCTCTACGAATATCGTCGCCAGAAGGAACACAAATGCGGCCTCTGAAAGTTACCAAATCATCACCATTCAGACTAAACTCTGAATTCCCTCTAGCCTCGGCTCTAGCTCTCAACTCTGCCAACTGAACATCAGTCGACTGCTCTCTACGGATCCTGTCCGTCAATGTAGATCGAATGACCAACGCTGAAAAGCGAGCAATGGTCCCTGGAATCACCAGATCAATCTCCTCTCTCTGCAAATCCATCAACAATGGTCTCTGAATCAAAGAACTCAATGAAGCACTCGACTTGCGGCTCAAAGCATCAGCCACAACATTCGCCTTCCCTGGGTGATAACTGATCGTCACATCGTAATCCTTGACAAGCTCTAACCACCTCCTCTGTCGCATATTGAGCTCTTTCTGCGAGAACAGATACTTCAAACTCTTGTGGTCTGTGAAGATCTCACACTTTTCGCCATACAGATAATGTCTCCAAATCTTAAGGGCGAAAACCACAGCTGCAAGCTCCAAATCGTGCGTCGGATAATTCTTCTCATAATCCTTCAACTGGCGAGACGCATAGGCAATGACCTTACCTCGCTGCATCAACACTGCACCAAGGCCTCTCTTCGACGCATCGGTATAGACCACAAAATCCTCTGAACCACTGGGCAAAGAAAGAACAGGAGCTGTCGTCAATCTGTCCTTCAACTCCTGAAATGCACTCTGGCAATCGATAGACCACTCGAACTTCACAGTCTTCCTCGTCAGATTGGACAATGGCAGGGCAATCTTGGAGAAACCTGAAATGAAACGACGATAGTAACCCGCCAAACCGAGGAAACTGCGTACCTCAGAAACAGTGGTAGGAATAGGCCAACTCCGAATCGCCTCTATCTTCAACGGATCAACAGCAATGCCATCTCTCGAAACCACATGGCCTAGAAAAGAAATCTGATCTAGCCAAAACTCACACTTCTTCAACTTGGCAAACAACCTCTTCTCTCGCAACAACTGAAGCACCACTCTGAGATGCTCTGCATGAAGCTCTCTGGATTTGGAATAGATCAGGATATCGTCGATGAAAACAATAACGAAGCTATCCAGATAAGGCTTGAACACACGGTTCATCAGATCCATGAAGACTGAAGGGGCATTGGTCAAACCAAAAGACATGACAAGAAACTCATAGTGACCGTACCTGGTCCGGAAAGCTGTCTTAGGGATATCAGACTCCCTAACCTTCAACTGATAGTAGCCAGACCGAAGATCAATCTTCGAGAACACAGTAGCACCATGGAGCTGATCAAACAAATCATCTATCCGAGGCAACGGATACTTGTTCTTGACAGTTACTTTGTTAAGCTCCCTGTAGTCGATACACAGTCGCAAAGAACCATCCTTCTTCTTGGCAAATAGAACCGGAGCTCCCCAAGGCGAAGAACTCGGACGAATAAAGCCCTTGTCTAAAAGATCCTGCAACTGAGTCTTCAACTCCTTCATCTCGGTAGGGGCCATTCGGTACGGAGCCTTAGAAATAGGAACCGTACCTGGAGCTAAATCGATCACAAACTCAACATCTCTATCCGGCGGCAAACCCGGAACATCATCCTCAAACACATCAGCAAACTCTCTCACCACATCAATATCATCTACATTCAACTTAATCAATCTATCAACATCCACAATAGAAGCAAGAAACCCATCGCAACCTCTACACAACAATCTCTCAGCCTCAAAGCAAGAAATAAAAGGAAGGACCAGCGAAGTACCTGTGCTGGCGAGCGCTCCTCCCTGGCCATCATCTGCAAAAGTCACCTTCTTAGCAACACAATCGATAACTGCACGGTAAGTCGAAAGCCAATCCATGCCAAGAATAACATCGAAGGCAACCATAGGGATAACAATCAAATCAGCGAATACAACTCGCTCCTCAATACGAACAGGGCACGCAAAGACAATTGATGTCGGGCACAAGACATCCCCCGAAGGTAAAACAACATTAAGCTGAATGGGAAGAACAGAAGGAACTATACCCAAAGATCTCAAAAATAATTCAGACATAAAAGAATGAGTAGCACCAGTATCAATCAAAGTAGTAGCTACTCTGCCTGAAATCAAAATAGTACTAGAGATCAATGAAGAATCACGATTAATACCTTCCTTGGTCATCGCAAAGATACGACCCTGCACCTTCCCTTGGCTATCTCCCCTCGGGCAATTCCTAGCAACGTGACCCGCCGCGCCACAACGAAAACAAGTATGAGTGCCCAATCTGCACTCTCCTCGATGATGCTTACCACACTTTGGACACAGTGGCTTCTCGGGATCAAATGGAACTGGCGGTGGTCTGGAACTCGGCTCCATCTTGCCCTTGCCCTTGAAACGATCCCTGCCCCTCTGATTCGAACCCTGGCCTCTCTGAGCAATGGCCTGGTGCCTCTCTTGCCTCTCCCTGGCGATGTCCTTCTCGTCCTGCTCGGCCAACAGTGCCTTGGACACAATCTCCTTGAAAGTAACAGCTTTGGACATGTTGATATCACGACGAATCTCCGCTCTAAGGCCTCGAATGAAATGAGCGCCCTTGTCCTTGTCGTTCGAAGCAATATACGGAGCAAATAGGCAACCCTCCTCGAACTTCAGAATATACTGGCCAACATCCAAGCTCCCCTGTCTAAGTTCCAAGAACTCCGTAACCTTCCTCGCTCGAAGTGCGTCGGGGAAATACTTGTCGTAGAACAAGTCAGTGAACTCTGACCACTTCAGTGTCGCAACATCAACTCCAACTTTCGTAGCATTCCACCAAATGCGGGCAGCCTTAACCAACATGAACACTGCACAGCTAATCCTGTCTTTGTCCTCATACTGGAGATGATCGAAGATAGCTTCAAGCGCCTTGACCCACTCGACAGCAACTAGAGGATCGGTGCTACCTGCGAATTCCTGGTGGATCCATTCTCTTAAAAGAAGAAAAGACGGCATCAGTGCCAACAGCCTGAGCAACTTGACCTCTCACTTGGCCTCGACCCTGTCCTGCTCCTTGCAATCGGAGCAACTGTTGAATCTGATCGCTATGCACCTTAGCCTGCTCCTTAAGCAACTTGCCGAACTCGTCGACAACTCTCGAGGAAGAACTATCCTCACCCTCTGCCGCCTTACGCTTAGGAGGCATACTCTACAATTGCTCACAAGACACCAATCAATATATATAACAATGGATAGATGCAAGAAAACATACCCGGACAGTTGAAAGTAGACGAAGTCATATGCATTGGTCCGAAGAACACCGCTCTGATACCACTAAATGTGACACCCTGACCCGATACAATTAAAATACAGCGGAATTTAAAATTTTCTTTCAAACATGGAAGGAGTTTCAAAATACATTTTATAAAAGTGTTTACAAAATAACAACATGATCATTCCAATGACATAACAAAATACAAAATATCATTAGTGTGATCATGTTACAAAATGGTACAAAATAATCATCCTTCCAATCTTCGTATGCATATGACCCCCATCCACAGTCAACGTCCCGGTCCGTCGCTCTTATCTGCATCACATGAAAATAACTGAAATGAGAATAAATCTCAGCAAGTGGAACTCTTACATAGCAATGATACATAGTATACTCTGTAAAACATGGCTTTTAAATCATAAATACCATCGACTCTGAAACATGAATACGTAGCAATAACTGTAGCAATAGCAATAGCAATAGATAGCAATACGATGGTATTTCTCTTTTCTATGGTTGGATTGATATCAATAGTATCTGTGACTGTGGTTGCCAATATCCCATCGATATAAATCGATAACTGTGAGGGGATAAAAGCCTATGGTCGATGATCATCTAATTGCATGCAATGCTATGACTATGATTAATCAATCCAATAAAACATTTGAATTCTCAATATCATTTAAAGCCGTCGTTTCGCAATCTCATAATATATCTTGTATTCCCTTTATAACAATAGTGAGACATACAATGCCTCCAATAGATAATCAATGAAATCGAATACATAGCAATGGATCAATGGAAGGGAATAACGCTTTGAAACCTTTAAAACACAATACATATAATATCATGTGAGCAAAAAGGATGAAATTCCACTTACAAACCAATAGAACACCTCCAACTATACTCTTGGTACACCACCTACAACAATAATCCATAAATAACACCAATATCAAGACTAAATCCAAAAGTCCATGCTAAATAATCCATAGAACCATCAAAACATCAAATCCAAAATAACCCTTAACTCGAAACCTCATTAGAATCGCACCAAAAACTTACCTAAGCTTCCTTATACCACGGAGAACGATGATCTCAAGTCGGAAATCGAAACAAAGCCAAGAATCAAAGGTGGGAAGCAATTGAAATGGATGAAAACCCTTGCCAAAAGAGAGAAAATCGGAAATGGAGGAAAGAAGATAAGGTAGGTATGGCCAACAACTCCCAAAAAGTCACTTAAAAACTCGCCCATACTAACACCGCGGGTGCGGTCCCACAAGCACCGCGGGTGCGCTAAGCTCACGGCAACCAAAATAAATCCCATGCACGAACACCGCGGGTGCGGTGCTACAATTACCGCGGGTGCGGTCTCACCGCGGGTGCGGTCCTTGCACTGCCGCGGGTGCGGTGATGCCACGGCCCTCCAAACCAAAATCATGAATAGTACACCGCGGGGGCACTCATCTAAGAGCGCAGGTGCACTCTACTCACGGCAATGAACAGTAACAAAACAACTAAAAATCGATTCGAAACGCTGAAACGAACAATCAACACCAACTAACACCTCAAATAAATAATAACCAATAATACTATAGCCCAAAACACAACTATAATCATCTAATCACAAAACCCAATTAACACAATAAAGCTTAAACCGTACCGTACACCGGGCTCGGCTATTACAACTTTATTGTGCAAAGTTTAGCCCATAAAGTAATCCATAAATAGAATCCCTCCCCTTCTTAGTCCTAGGCAACCCCAAAATAAAGTCCATAGAAATGTCAATCCAAGTTCTTTTAAGAATAGCACGCAAAAGTGTTCCCAAAGTTCTTTTGACAACTTTAGTTTGTCCATCCGTTTGATGATGACAAGTAGTAGATTACAACAATATTGAGCAAAGTTTAGCCCATAAAGTAATCCAAAAATAGAATCCCTCCCCTTCTTAATCCTAGGCAACCCCAAAATAAAGTCCATAGAAATGTCAATCCAAGTTCTTTTAAGAATAGCACGCAAAAGTGTTCCCAAAGTTCTATTTACAACTTCAGTTTGTCCATCCGTTTGAGGATGAAAAGTAGTAGATTACAACTTTATTGTGCAAAGTTTAGCCCATAAAGTAATCCATAAATAGAATCCCTCCCCTTCTTAGTCCTAGGCAACCCCAAAATAAAGTCCATAGAAATGTCAATCCAAGTTCTTTTAAGAATAGCACGCAAAAGTGTTCCCAAAGTTCTATTTACAACTTCAGTTTGTCCATCCGTTTGAGGATGACAAGTAGTAGATTACAACTTTATTGTGCAAAGTTTAGCCCATAAAGTAATCCATAAATAGAATCCCTCCCCTTCTTAGTCCTAGGCAACCCCAAAATAAAGTCCATAGAAATGTCAATCCAAGTTCTTTTAAGAATAGCACGCAAACGTGTTCTCAAAGTTCTATTTACAACTTCGGTTTGTCCATCCGTTTGAGGATGACAAGTAGTAGATTACAACTTTATTGTGCAAAGTTTAGCCCATAAAGTAATCCATAAATAGAATCCCTCCCCTTCTTAGTCCTAGGCAACCCCAAAATAAAGTCCATAGAAATGTCAATCCAAGTTCTTTTAAGAATAGCACGCAAAAGTGTTCCCAAAGTTCTATTTACAACTTCAGTTTGTCCATCCGTTTGAGGATGACAAGTAGTAGATTACAACTTTATTGTGCAAAGTTTAGCCCATAAAGTAATCCATAAATAGAATCCCTCCCCTTCTTAGTCCTAGGCAACCCCAAAATAAAGTCCATAGAAATGTCAATCCAAGTTCTTTTAAGAATAGCACGCAAAAGTGTTCCCAAAGTTCTATTGACAACTTCAGTTTGTCCATCCGTTTGAGGATGACAAGTAGTAGATTACAACAATATTGAGCAAAGTTTAGCCCATAAAGTAATCCAAAAATAGAATCCCTCCCCTTCTTAGTCCTAGGCAACCCCAAAATAAAGTCCATAGAAATGTCAATCCAAGTTCTTTTAAGAATAGCACGCAAAAGTGTTCCCAAAGTTCTATTTACAACTTCAGTTTGTCCATCCGTTTGAGGATGACAAGTAGTAGATTACAACTTTATTGTGCAAAGTTTAGCCCATAAAGTAATCCATAAATAGAATCCCTCCCCTTCTTAGTCCTAGGCAACCCCAAAATAAAGTCCATAGAAATGTCAATCCAAGTTCTTTTAAGAATAGCACGCAAAAGTTTTCCCAAAGTTCTATTTACAACTTCAGTTTGTCCATCCGTTTGAGGATGACAAGTAGTAGATTACAACTTTATTGTGCAAAGTTTAGCCCATAAAGTAATCCATAAATAGAATCCCTCCCCTTCTTAGTACCTAGGCAACCCCAAAATAAAGTCCATAGAAATGTCAATCCAAGTTCTTTTTAAGAATAGCACGCAAAAGTGTTCCCAAAGTTCTATTGACAACTTCAGTTTGTCCATCCGTTTGAGGATGACAAGTAGTAGATTACAACAATATTGAGCAAAGTTTAGCCCATAAAGTAATCCAAAAATAGAATCCCTCCCCTTCTTAGTCCTAGGCAACCCCAAAATAAAGTCCATAGAAATGTCAATCCAAGTTCTTTTAAGAATAGCACGCAAAAGTGTTCTCAAAGTTCTATTTACAACTTCAGTTTGTCCATCCGTTTGAGGATGACAAGTAGTAGATTACAACTTTATTGTGCAAAGTTTAGCCCATAAAGTAATCCATAAATAGAATCCCTCCCCTTCTTAGTCCTAGGCAACCCCAAAATAAAGTCCATAGAAATGTCAATCCAAGTTCTTTTAAGAATAGCACGCAAAAGTGTTCCCAAAGTTCTATTTACAACTTCAGTTTGTCCATCCGTTTGAGGATGACAAGTAGTAGATTACAACTTTATTGTGCAAAGTTTAGCCCATAAAGTAATCCATAAATAGAATCCCTCCCCTTCTTAGTACCTAGGCAACCCCAAAATAAAGTCCATAGAAATGTCAATCCAAGTTCTTTTTAAGAATAGCACGCAAAAGTGTTCCCAAAGTTCTATTGACAACTTCAGTTTGTCCATCCGTTTGAGGATGACAAGTAGTAGATTACAACAATATTGAGCAAAGTTTAGCCATAAAGTAATCCAAAAATAGAATCCCTCCCCTTCTTAGTCCTAGGCAACCCCAAAATAAAGTCCATAGAAATGTCAATCCAAGTTCTTTTTAAGAATAGCACGCAAAAGTGTTCCCAAAGTTCTATTTATAACTTTAGTTTGTCCATTCGTTTGAGGATGACAAGTAGTAGATTACAACTTTATTGTGCAAAGTTTAGCCCATAAAGTAATCCATAAATAGAATCCCTCCCCTTCTTAGACCTAGGCAACCCCAAAATAAAGTCCATAGAAATGTCAATCCAAGTTCTTTTTAAGAATAGCACGCAAAAGTGTTCCCAAAGTTCTATTGACAACTTCAGTTTGTCCATCAGTTTGAGGATGACAAGTAGTAGATTACAACAATATTGAGCAAAGTTTAGCCATAAAGTAATCCAAAAATAGAATCCCTCCCCTTCTTAGTCCTAGGCAACCCCAAAATAAAGTCCATAGAAATGTCAATCCAAGTTCTTTTAAGAATAGCACGCAAAAGTGTTCCCAAAGTTCTATTTATAACTTTAGTTTGTCCATTCGTTTGAGGATGACAAGTAGTAGATTACAACTTTATTGTGCAAAGTTTAGCCCATAAAGTAATCCATAAATAGAATCTCTCCCCTTCTTAGTCCTAGGCAACCCCAAAATAAAGTACATAGAAATGTCAATCCAAGTTCTTTTAAGAATAGCACGCAAACGTGTTCTCAAAGTTCTATTTACAACTTCGGTTTGTCCATCCGTTTGAGGATGACAAGTAGTAGATTACAACTTTATTGTGCAAAGTTTAGCCCATAAAGTAATCCATAAATAGAATCCCTCCCATTCTTATTCCTAGGCAACCCCAAAATAAGTCCATAGAAATGTCAATCCAAGTTCTTTTAAGAATAGCACGCAAAAGTGTTCTCAAAGTTCTATTTACAACTTCAGGTTTGTCCATCCGTTTGAGGATGACAAGTAGTAGATTACAACTTTATTGTGCAAAGTTTAGCCCATAAAGTAATCCATAAATAGAATCCCTCCCCTTCTTAGTCCTAGGCAACCCCAAAATAAAGTCCATAGAAATGTCAATCCAAGTTCTTTTTAAGAATAGCACGCAAAAGTGTTCCCAAAGTTCTATTTGACAACTTCAGTTTGTCCATCCGTTTGAGGATGACAAGTAGTAGATTACAACAATATTGAGCAAAGTTTAGCCCATAAAGTAATCCAAAAATAGAATCCCTCCCCTTCTTAGTCCTAGGCAACCCCAAAATAAAGTCCATAGAAATGTCAATCCAAGTTCTTTTAAGAATAGCACGCAAAAGTGTTCCCAAAGTTCTATTTACAACTTCAGTTTGTCCATCCGTTTGAGGATGACAAGTAGTAGATTACAACTTTATTGTGCAAAGTTTAGCCCATAAAGTAATCCATAAATAGAATCCCTCCCCTTCTTAGTCCTAGGCAACCCCAAAATAAAGTCCATAGAAATGTCAATCCAAGTTCTTTTAAGAATAGCACGCAAACGTGTTCTCAAAGTTCTATTTACAACTTCAGTTTGTCCATCCGTTTGAGGATGACAAGTAGTAGATTACAACTTTATTGTGCAAAGTTTAGCCCATAAAGTAATCCATAAATAGAATCCCTCCCCTTCTTAGTCCTAGGCAACCCCAAAATAAGTCCATAGAAATGTCAATCCAAGTTCTTTTAAGAATAGCACGCAAACGTGTTCTCAAAGTTCTATTTACAACTTCGGTTTGTCCATCCGTTTGAGGATGACAAGTAGTAGATTACAACTTTATTGTGCAAAGTTTAGCCCATAAAATAATCCATAAATAGAATCTCTCCCCTTCTTAGTCCTAGGCAACCCCAAAATAAAGTCCATAGAAATGTCAATCCAAGTTCTTTTAAGAATAGCACGCAAAAGTGTTCCCAAAGTTCTATTTACAACTTCAGTTTGTCCATCCGTTTGAGGATGACAAGTAGTAGATTACAACTTTATTGTGCAAAGTTTAGCCCATAAAGTAATCCATAAATTGAATCCCTCCCCTTCTTAGTCCTAGGCAACCCCAAAATAAAGTCCATAGAAATGTCAATCCAAGTTCTTTTAAGAATAGCACGCAAACGTGTTCTCAAAGTTCTATTTACAACTTCAGTTTGTCCATCCGTTTGAGGATGACAAGTAGTAGATTACAACTTTATTGTGCAAAGTTTAGCCCATAAAGTAATCCATAAATAGAATCCCTCCTCTTCTTAGTCCTAGGCAACCCCAAAATAAAGTCCATAGAAATGTCAATCCAAGTTCTTTTAAGAATAGCACGCAAACGTGTTCTCAAAGTTCTATTTACAACTTCGGTTTGTCCATCCGTTTGAGGATGACAAGTAGTAGATTACAACTTTATTGTGCAAAGTTTAGCCCATAAAGTAATCCATAAATAGAATCCCTCCTCTTCTTAGTCCTAGGCAACCCCAAAATAAAGTCCATAGAAATTTCAATCCAAGTTCTTTTAAGAATAGCACGCAAAAGTGTTCCCAAAGTTCTATTTACAACTTCAGTTTGTCCATCCGTTTGAGGATGACAAGTAGTAGATTACAACTTTATTGTGCAAAGTTTAGCCCATAAAGTAATCCATAAATAGAATCCCTCCCCTTCTTAGTACCTAGGCAACCCCAAAATAAAGTCCATAGAAATGTCAATCCAAGTTCTTTTTAAGAATAGCACGCAAAAGTGTTCCCAAAGTTCTATTGACAACTTCAGTTTGTCCATCCGTTTGAGGATGACAAGTAGTAGATTACAACAATATTGATGCAAAGTTTAGCCCATAAAGTAATCCAAAAATAGAATCCCTCCCCTTCTTAGTCCTAGGCAACTCCAAAATAAAGTTCATAGAAATGTCAATCCAAGTTCTTTTAAGAATAGCACGCAAAAGTGTTCCCAAAGTTCTATTTACAACTTCAGTTTGTCCATCCGTTTGAGGATGACAAGTAGTAGATTACAACTTTATTGTGCAAAGTTTAGCCCATAAAGTAATCCATAAATAGAATCCCTCCCCTTCTTAGTCCTAGGCAACCCCAAAATAAAGTCCATAGAAATGTCAATCCAAGTTCTTTTAAGAATAGCACGCAAAAGTGTTCCCAAAGTTCTATTTACAACTTCAGTTTGTCCATCCGTTTGAGGATGACAAGTAGTAGATTACAACTTTATTGTGCAAAGTTTAGCCCATAAAGTAATCCATAAATAGAATCCCTCCCCTTCTTAGTCCTAGGCAACCCCAAAATAAGTCCATAGAAATGTCAATCCAAGTTCTTTTAAGAATAGCACGCAAAAGTGTTCCCAAAGTTCTATTTACAACTTCAGTTTGTCCATCCGTTTGAGGATGACAAGTAGTAGATTACAACTTATTGTGCAAAGTTTAGCCCATAAAGTAATCCATAAATAGAATCCCTCCCCTTCTTAGTCCTAGGCAACCCCAAAATAAAGTCCATAGAAATGTCAATCCAAGTTCTTTTAAGAATAGCACGCAAAAGTGTTCCCAAAGTTCTATTTACAACTTCAGTTTGTCCATCCGTTTGAGGATGACAAGTAGTAGATTACAACTTTATTGTGCAAAGTTTAGCCCATAAAGTAATCCATAAATAGAATCCCTCCCCTTCTTAGTCCTAGGCAACCCCAAAATAAAGTCCATAGAAATGTCAATCCAAGTTCTTTTAAGAATAGCACGCAAAAGTGTTCCCAAAGTTCTATTTACAACTTCAGTTTGTCCATCCGTTTGAGGATGACAAGTAGTAGATTACAACTTTATTGTGCAAAGTTTAGCCCATAAAGTAATCCATAAATAGAATCCCTCCCCTTCTTAGTCCTAGGCAACCCCAAAATAAAGTCCATAGAAATGTCAATCCAAGTTCTTTTAAGAATAGCACGCAAAAGTGTTCCCAAAGTTCTATTTACAACTTCAGTTTGTCCATCCGTTTGAGGATGACAAGTAGTAGATTACAACTATATTGTGCAAAGTTTAGCCCATAAAGTAATCCATAAATAGAATCCCTCCCCTTCTTAGTCCTAGGCAACCCCAAAATAAAGTCCATAGAAATGTCAATCCAAGTTCTTTTAAGAATAGCACGCAAAAGTGTTCCCAAAGTTCTATTTACAACTTCAGGTTTGTCCATCCGTTTGAGGATGACAAGTAGTAGATTACAACTTTATTGTGCAAAGTTTAGCCCATAAAGTAATCCATAAATAGAATCCCTCCCCTTCTTAGTCCTAGGCAACCCCAAAATAAAGTCCATAGAAATGTCAATCCAAGTTCTTTTAAGAATAGCACGCAAAAGTGTTCCCAAAGTTCTATTTACAACTTCAGTTTGTCCATCCGTTTGAGGATGACAAGTAGTAGATTACAACATTATTGTGCAAAGTTTAGCCCATAAAGTAATCCATAAATAGAATCCCTCCCCTTCTTAGTCCTAGGCAACCCCAAAATAAAGTCCATAGAAATGTCAATCCAAGTTCTTTTAAGAATAGCACGCAAAAGTGTTCCCAAAGTTCTATTTACAACTTCAGTTTGTCCATCCGTTTGAGGATGACAAGTAGTAGATTACAACTTTATTGTGCAAAGTTTAGCCCATAAAGTAATCCATAAATAGAATCCCTCCCCTTCTTAGTCCTAGGCAACCCCAAAATAAAGTCCATAGAAATGTCAATCCAAGTTCTTTTAAGAATAGCACGCAAAAGTGTTCCCAAAGTTCTATTTACAACTTCAGTTTGTCCATCCGTTTGAGGATGACAAGTAGTAGATTACAACTTATTGTGCAAAGTTTAGCCCATAAAGTAATCCATAAATAGAATCCCTCCCCTTCTTAGTCCTAGGCAACCCCAAAATAAAGTCCATAGAAATGTCAATCCAAGTTCTTTTAAGAATAGCACGCAAAAGTGTTCCCAAAGTTCTATTTACAACTTCAGTTTGTCCATCCGTTTGAGGATGACAAGTAGTAGATTACAACTTTATTGTGCAAAGTTTAGCCCATAAAGTAATCCATAAATAGAATCCCTCCCCTTCTTAGTCCTAGGCAACCCCAAAATAAAGTCCATAGAAATGTCAATCCAAGTTCTTTTAAGAATAGCACGCAAAAGTGTTCCCAAAGTTCTATTTACAACTTCAGTTTGTCCATCCGTTTGAGGATGACAAGTAGTAGATTACAACTTTATTGTGCAAAGTTAGCCCATAAAGTAATCCATAAATAGAATCCCTCCCCTTCTTAGTCCTAGGCAACCCCAAAATAAAGTCCATAGAAATGTCAATCCAAGTTCTTTTAAGAATAGCACGCAAACGTGTTCCCAAAGTTCTATTTACAACTTCAGTTTGTCCATCCGTTTGAGGATGACAAGTAGTAGATTACAACTTTATTGTGCAAAGTTTAGCCCATAAAGTAATCCATAAATAGAATCCCTCCCCTTCTTAGTCCTAGGCAACCCCAAAATAAAGTCCATAGAAATGTCAATCCAAGTTCTTTTAAGAATACGCCACACTTCCTCTCTCCAACCTCATCCCAAACAAAGGAGATCTGCACTTCCTGAATACGTGCCTCATTACGTTCCAGCCAACGTCCCTGGTAGCTATTGTTGTACGTGAATTCCACAAGCAACTGAATCCCAGCTACCAGAATAGCATAGTACAAGCTCTGAGCATACTATCCCTCCCGATCTGAATTATCGCTCCGACTTGACAGTAACGCAATCTGAGATGATAAGCTGTACTGAAAGCTAATCGAGACCCTACTCGTGCAAGCGCTCTGTCCAAACTCTGAGGTAATCTAGTACGATGCAGACCTCATCGACACAAGAACTCCCATTAAGTCTAAACATCTCTGCAATGTATCCTCGCATTACTGAACAATCGAATCGTCGCTGCTGGGAGAAAGTGCGCTGACTTGGTCAATCTCAACAATAAACAAATGGAATTGAAAACCCTCTTCGTCCTGGGTAAACCAGTTCAGAATCCTAGTGATATGCTCCCACTTCCACTGAGGAATCTTCAAAGAAAGCAATGTCCCAGCCGAGTCTCTGGTGCTCTCAATCTTAACCCTCGCTGGACAAGTAAAGGCACTGAGAACATGAACCAAAGCAATATCTCCTCTTCATACCTGGCCACCAGTAGAGTCGACGAAGAATCCGATACATCTTCCGTACCTTGCCTGGGATGATCGAATAAGGTGCGGTATGAGCCTCTGTCAGACGTCTCTAGAATATCTCGCCAGAAGGCACAAACTGCGGCCTGCTAAAGTTACCAAATCATCACCATTCAGACTAACGCGAATTCCCGCTATGCCTCGGTCTCTAGCTCTAACTCGCAACTGAACATCAGTCGATGCTCTGCTCCGGATCCTGTCCTTCAATGTCGATCGACATTACGCAACGCTGGAAAAGCGAGCATGGTCCTTGAATCACAGATCCATATCTCCTCTTCTCTGCAAATCCCATAAATGTTCTCTGAATCAAAGAAACTCATGAAGCACTCGACTTGACGGCTACAAGCATCAGCCCACAGCATTCGCCTTTCCTGGTTGATCACTGATCGTCACATGTAATCTTGACAAGCTCTAACAACCTCCTCTGTCGCATATGAGCTCTTTCTGTCGAGAAACAGATACTTCAAACTCTTTGTGGTCCTGGTAGAGATCCACACTTTTCGCCATACAATAATGCTCCAAATCTTAGGGCGTAAAACTACAGCTCAAGCTCCAACTGCTTGCGTTGGATAATTTCTATCTCCTTCAATGGCGAACGCATAAGCAATGACCTTACCGTCGCCCTGCATCCAAACAACTTGCACCAGGCCTCTCTTCGACGCATAGCGTATAGACCACAAAATCCTCTTGAACCCACTGGGCAAAGAAAGAACAGGAGGTCGGTCATCTGTCCTTCAACTCCTGAAATGCACTCTTGCAATCTATAGACCAACTCGAACTTCACAGTCTTCCTCGTCAGAATTGACAATGGCCAGGGCAATCTTGGAGAACCTGAAATAAACGACGTAGTAACCCGCCAAACCGAGGAAACTGCGTACCTCAGAACAGTGTGTAGGATATAGGATCCAACCGCGAATCGCCCTCTATCTTCAACGGATCACACAGCAATGCCATCTCTCCAAACCACATGGCCTAGAAACGAAATCTGATCCAGCCAAAACTCACACTTCTTCAACTTGGCAAACAACCTCTTCTCTCGCAACAACTGAAGCAACCACTCTGAGATGCTTCTGCATGAACTCTCTGATTTGTGAATAGATCAGGATATCGTCGATGAAAACAATGACGAACTATCCATAAGCTTGAACACAGACACGGTTCATCAGATCATGAAACTGAAGGGGCATTGGTCAAACCAAAGACATGACAGAAACTCATAGTGACGTACCTGGTCCGAAAGCTGTCTAAGGGATATCAGACTCCCTAAACCTTCAACTGATAGTAGCCAGACCGAAGATCAATCTTCGAGAACACCGTAGCACCCTGAGCTGATCAAACAAATCATCTATCCGAGGCAACGGATACTTGTTCTTGACAGTTACTTTGTAATCTCCCTGTAGTCGATCACACATCGCAAAGAACCATCCTTCTTCTTGGCAAATAGAACCGGAGCTCCCCAAGGCGAGAACTCGGACGAATAAGCCCCTTGTCTAAAAGATTCCTGCCACTGAGTCTTCAACTCCTCATCTCGGTGGGGCCATTCGGTAACGGAGCCTTAGAAATAGGAACCGTACCTGAGTAAATCGAGTCAAAACTCAACATCTCTTCCGGGTGGCAAACCCGGAACTCATCCAAACACATCAGCAACTCTCTCACACATCAATATCATCTACATTCAACTTAATCAATCTATCAACATCCACAATAGAAGCAAGAAACCCATCGCAACCTCTACACACAATCTCTCAGCCTCAAAGCAAGAAATAAAAGGAAGGACCAGCGAAGTACTGTGCTGGCGAGCCATCTCCCTGCCATCCATCTGCAAAAGTCAACCTTCTTAGCAACACAATCGATAACTGCAACGGTAAGCTCGAAGCCAATCCATGCCAAGAATAACATCGAAGGCAACCATAGGGATACAATCAAATCAGCGAATACACCGCTCCTCAATACGAACAGGGCACGCAAAGACATTGATGTCGGGCCAATACTCCCCCGAAGGTAAAACAACATTAAGCTGAGGGAAGAACAGAAGAACTATACCCAAAGATCTCAAAAATAATTCAGACATAAAAAGGATTAGTCACCAGTATCATCAAAGTAGTAGCTACTCTGCCTGAAATCAAAATAGTACGAAGATCAATGAAGATCACGATTATACCTTCCTTGGTCATCGCAAAGATACGACCTGCACCTTCCCTTGGCTATCTCCCCTCGGGCAATTCCTAGCAACGTGACCCGCCCGCGCCACAACGAAAACAAGTATGAGTGCCCAATCTGCACTCTCCTCGATGATGCTTACCACACTTTGAACACAGTGGCTTCTCGGGATCAAATGGAACTGGCGGTGGTCTGGAACTCGGCTCCATCTTGCCTTGCCCTTGAAACGATCCCTGCCCCTCTGATTCGAACCCTGGCCTCTCTGAGCAATGGCCTGGTGGCTCCTCCTTGCCTCTCCCTGGCGATGTCCTTCTCGTCCTGCTCGGCCAACAGTGCCTTGGACACAATCTCCTTGAAAGTAACAGCTTTGGACATGTTGATATCACGACGAATCTCAGCTCTAAGGCCTCGAATGAAATGAGCGCCTTTATCCTTGTCAGTTCGAAGCAATATACGGAGCAAATAGGCAACCCTCCTCGAACTTCAGAATATACTGGCCAACATCCAGGCTCCCCTGTCGAAGTTCCAAGAACTCCGTAACCTTCCTCGCTCGAAGTGCGTCGGGGAAATACTTGTCGTAGAACAAGTCAGTGAACTCTGACCACTTCAGTGTCGCAACATCAACTCCAACTTTCGTAGCATTCCACCAAATACGTGCAGCCTTTAACCAGCACGAACACTGCACAGCTAATCCTGTCTTTGTCCTCATACTGGAGATGATCGAAGATAGCTTCAGCGCCTTGACCCACTCGACAGCAACTAGAGGATCGGTGCTACCTGCGAATTCCGGTGGATCCATTCTCTTAAAGCAGAAAAGACGGCATCAGTGCCAACAGCCTGAGGCAACTGGACCTCTCACTTGGCCTCGACCCTGTCCTGCTCCTTGCAATCGGAGCAACTGTTGAATCTGATCGCTATGCACCTTAGCCTGCTCCTTAAGCAACTTGCCGAACTCGTCGACAACTCTCGAGGAAGAACTATCCTCACCCTCTGCCGCCTTACGCTTAGGAGGCATACTCTACAATTGCTCACAAGACACCAATCAATATAATAACAATGGATAGATGCAAGAAAACATACCCGGACAGTTGAAAGTAGACGAAGTCATATGCATTGGTCCGAAGAACACCGCTCTGATACCACTAAATGTGACACCCTGACCCGTTACAATTAAAATACAGCGGAATTTAAAATTTTCTTTCAAACTGGAAGGAGTTCAAAATGCATTTTATAAAAGTGTTTACAAAATAACAACATGATCATTCCAATGACATAACAAAATACAAATATCATTAGTGTGATCATGTTACAAAATGGTACAAAATAATCATCCTTCCAATCTTCGTATGCATATGACCCCCATCCACAGTCAACGTCCCGGTCCGTCGCTCTTATCTGCATCACATGAAAATAACTGAAATGAGAATAAATCTCAGCAAAGTGGAACTCTTACATAGCAATGATACATAGTATACTCTGTAAAACATGACTTTGAAATCATAAATACCATCGACTCTGAAACATGAATACTGTAGCAATAACTGTAGCAATAGCAATAGAAATAGATAGCAATACGATGGTATTTCTCTTTTCTATGGTTGGATTGATATCAATAGTATCTGTGACTGTGGTTGTCAATATCCATCGATATAAATCGATAACTGTGAGGGGATAAAAGCCTATGGTCGATGATCATCTAATTGCATGCAATGTTATGGCTATGATTAATCAATCCAATAAAACATTTGAATTCTCAATAACATTTAAAGCCGTCGTTTCGCAATCTCATAATATCTCTTGTATTCCCTTTTTAACAATAGTGAGAACATCAATGCCTCCAATAGATAATCAATGAAATCAATACATAACAATGGATCAATGGAAGGGAATAACACTTTGAAACCTTTAAAACACAATACATATAATATCATGTGAGCAAAAGGGATGAAATTCCACTTACAAACCAATAGAACACCTCCAACTATACTCTTGGTACACCACCTACAACAATAATCCATAAATAACACCAATATCAAGACTAAATCCAAGAGTCCATGCTAAATAATCCATAGAACCATCAAAAACATCAATCCAAATAACCCTTAAACTCGAAACCTCATTAGAATCGCACCAAAAACTTACCTAAGCTTCCTTATACCCACGGAGAACGATGATCTCAAGTCGGAAATCGAACAAACGCAAGAATCAAAGGTGGGAAGCAATTGAAATGGATGAAAACCCTTGCCAAAAGAGAGAAAATCGGAAATGGAGGAAAGAAGATAAGGTAGGTATGGCCAACAACGCCCAAAAAGTCACTTAAAACTCTCGCCATACTAACACCCGCGGGTGCGGTCCCACAAGCACCGCGGGTGCGCTAAGCTCACACGGCAACCAAAATAAATCCCATGCACGAACACCGCGGGTGGCGGGGCTACAATTACCGCGGGTGCGGTCTCACCGCTGGTGCGGTCCTTGCACTGCCGCGGGTGCGGTGATGCCACGTCCCTCCAAAACCAAAATCATGAATAGTACAACCGCGGGGGCACTCATCTAGAGCGCGGGTGCACTCTACTCACGGCAATGAACAGTAACAAAACAACTAAAATCGATTCGAAACGCTGAAACGAACAATCAACACAACTAACACCTCAAATAAATAATAACCAATAATACTATAGCCCAAAACACAACTATAATCATCTAATCACATAAACCCAATTAACACAATAAAGCTTAAACCGTACCGTACACCGGGCTCGGCTATTACAATCTCCCCTCCTTAGAGGAATTTCGTCCTCGAAATTGACGTCACGGCACGAACAACTCAGGATACCTCTCTCTCATCTCAGTCTCTGGTTCCCACGTAGCCTCCTCAATCAAATGGTTCCTCCAAAGGACTTTAACGATGCCGATCTCTTTGTTCCTCAGAACTCTAACTGTGCGATCCAGAATCTGAATTGGAATCTCATGGTAAGTCAGACTCGGCGTCAAGTCCAATGGCTCATGGCGAAGAACATGGGAAGGATCTGCAATATACTTCCTGAGCATCGATACGTGAAACACATTATGGACTCTGTCAAGATCAGGCGGTAGGGCTAATCTGTAGGCTCGGTCACCCACTCTGTCCAATATCTCGAATGGACCAATGAATCTAGGGCTCAACTTGCCCTTCTTGCCAAATCGCATCACACCCTTGAGAGGTGCTATCTTCAGAAAAACATGATCGCCAACCTCGAACTGCAAAGTCTACGACGAACGTCTGCATAGCTCTTCTGTCTGGACTGAGCAGTCTTCATCCTCTCTCTGATAACTGCAACAACATCGGCAGTCTGCTGGACCAACTCGGGACCCAACATCTTCCTCTCCCAACCTCATCCCAAAACAAAGGAGATCTGCACTTCCTGCCATAAAGTGCCTCATACGGTGCCATGCCAATCGTCGCCTGGTAGCTATTGTTGTACGTGAACTCCACAAGAGGCAACTTGGAATCCCAGCTACCAGAATAGTCAATAGTACAAGCTCTGAGCATATCCTCCAGAATCTGAATGACTCTCTCTGACTGACCGTCGCTCTGAGGATGATAAGCTGTACTGAAAGCTAATCGAGAACCCATAGCTCTGTGCAAACTCTTCCAAACTCTGAGGTAAATCTAGGGTCACGATCAGACACGATCGACACAGGAACTCCATGAAGTCTAACAATCTCTGCAATGTAATCCTCGGCATACTGAGACATCGAATACGTCGTCTTGACTGGGAGAAAGTGCGCTGACTTGGTCAATCTATCAACAATAACCCAAATGGAATTGAAACCCTTCTGCGTCCTGGGTAAACCAGTCACGAAATCCATAGTGATATGCTCCCACTTCCACTGAGGAATCTGCAAAGAAGCAATGTCCCAGCAGGTCTCTGGTGCTCAATCTTTACCCTGCTGACAAGTAAGGCACTGAGAAATGAACAAAGCAATATCTCTCTTCATACCTGGCCACCAGTAGAGTCGACGAAGATCCTGATACATCTTCGTACTGCCTGGATGAATCGAATAAGGTGCGGTATGAGCCTCTGTCAAGACGTCTCTACGAATATCGTCGCCAGAAGGAACACAAATGCGGCCTCTGAAAGTTACCAAATCATCACCATTCAGACTAAACTCTGAATTCCCTCTAGCCTCGGCTCTAGCTCTCAACTCTGCCAACTGAACATCAGTCGACTGCTCTCTACGGATCCTGTCCGTCAATGTAGATCGAATGACCAACGCTGAAAAGCGAGCAATGGTACCCTGGAATCACCAGATCAATCTCCTCTCTCTGCAAATCCATCAACAATGGTCTCTGAATCAAAGAACTCAATGAAGCACTCGACTTGCGGCTCAAAGCATCAGCCACAGCATTCGCCTTCCCTGGGTGATAACTGATCGTCACATCGTAATCCTTGACAAGCTCTAACCACCTCCTCTGTCGCATATTGAGCTCTTTCTGCGAGAACAGATACTTCAAACTCTTGTGGTCTGTGAAGATCTCACACTTTTCGCCATACAGATAATGTCTCCAAATCTTAAGGGCGAAAACTACAGCTGCAAGCTCCAAATCGTGCGTCGGATAATTCTTCTCATAATCCTTCAACTGGCGAGACGCATAGGCAATGACCTTACCTCGCTGCATCAACACTGCACCAAGGCCTCTCTTCGACGCATCGGTATAGACCACAAAATCCTCTGAACCACTGGGCAAAGAAAGAACAGGAGCTGTCGTCAATCTGTCCTTCAACTCCTGAAATGCACTCTGGCAATCGATAGACCACTCGAACTTCACAGTCTTCCTCGTCAGATTGGACAATGGCAGGGCAATCTTGGAGAAACCTGAAATGAAACGACGATAGTAACCCGCCAAACCAAGGAAACTGCGTACCTCAGAAACAGTGGTAGGAATAGGCCAACTCCGAATCGCCTCTATCTTCAACGGATCAACAGCAATGCCATCTCTCGAAACCACATGGCCTAGAAAATAAATCTGATCTAGCCAAAACTCACACTTCTTCAACTTGGCAAACAACCTCTTCTCTCGCAACAACTGAAGCACCACTCTGAGATGCTCTGCATGAAGCTCTCTGGATTTGGAATAGATCAGGATATCGTCGATGAAAACAATAACGAAGCTATCCAGATAAGGCTTGAACACACGGTTCATCAGATCCATGAAGACTGAAGGGGCATTGGTCAAACCAAAAGACATGACAAGAAACTCATAGTGACCGTACCTGGTCCGGAAAGCTGTCTTAGGGATATCAGACTCCCTAACCTTCAACTGATAGTAGCCAGACCGAAGATCAATCTTCGAGAACACAGTAGCACCATGGAGCTGATCAAACAAATCATCTATCCGAGGCAACGGATACTTGTTCTTGACAGTTACTTTGTTAAGCTCCCTGTAGTCGATACACAGTCGCAAAGAACCATCCTTCTTCTTGACAAATAGAACCGGAGCTCCCCAAGGCGAAGAACTCGGACGAATAAAGCCCTTGTCTAAAAGATCCTGCAACTGAGTCTTCAACTCCTTCATCTCGGTAGGGGCCATTCGGTACGGAGCCTTAGAAATAGGAACCGTACCTGGAGCTAAATCGATCACAAACTCAACATCTCTATCCGGCGGCAAACCCGGAACATCATCCTCAAACACATCAGCAAACTCTCTCACCACATCAATATCATCTACATTCAACTTAATCAATCTATCAACATCCACAATAGAAGCAAGAAACCCATCGCAACCTCTACACAACAATCTCTCAGCCTCAAAGCAAGAAATAAAAGGAAGGACCAGCGAAGTACCTGTGCTGGCGAGCGCTCCTCCCTGGCCATCATCTGCAAAAGTCACCTTCTTAGCAACACAATCGATAACTGCACGGTAAGTCGAAAGCCAATCCATGCCAAGAATAACATCGAAGGCAACCATAGGGATAACAATCAAATCAGCGAATACAACTCGCTCCTCAATACGAACAGGGCACGCAAAGACAATTGATGTCGGGCACAAGACATCCCCCGAAGGTAAAACAACATTAAGCTGAATGGGAAGAACAGAAGGAACTATACCCAAAGATCTCAAAAATAATTCAGACATAAAAGAATGAGTAGCACCAGTATCAATCAAAGTAGTAGCTACTCTGCCTGAAATCAAAATAGTACTAGAGATCAATGAAGAATCACGATTAATACCTTCCTTGGTCATCGCAAAGATACGACCCTGCACCTTCCCTTGGCTATCTCCCCTCGGGCAATTCCTAGCAACGTGACCCGCCGCGCCACAACGAAAACAAGTATGAGTGCCCAATCTGCACTCTCCTCGATGATGCTTACCACACTTTGGACACAGTGGCTTCTCGGGATCAAATGGAACTGGCGGTGGTCTAGGAACTCGGCTCCATCTTGCCCTTGCCCTTGAAACGATCCCTGCCCCTCTGATTCGAACCCTGGCCTCTCTGAGCAATGGCCTGGTGCCTCTCCTGCCTCTCCCTGGCGATGTCCTTCTCGTCCTGCTCGGCCAACAGTGCTTGGACACAATCTCCTTGAAAGTAACAGCTTTGGACATGTTGATATCACGACGAATCTCCGCTCTAAGGCCTCGAATGAAATGAGCGCCCTTGTCCTTGTCGTTCGAAGCAATATACGGAGCAAATAGGCAACCCTCCTCGAACTTCAGAATATACTGGCCAACATCCAAGCTCCCCTGTCTAAGTTCCAAGAACTCCGTAACCTTCCTCGCTCGAAGTGCGTCGGGGAAATACTTGTCGTAGAACAAGTCAGTGAACTCTGACCACTTCAGTGTCGCAACATCAACTCCAACTTTCGTAGCATTCCACCAAATGCGGGCAGCCTTAACCAACATGAACACTGCACAGCTAATCCTGTCTTTGTCCTCATACTGGAGATGATCGAAGATAGCTTCAAGCGCCTTGACCCACTCGACAGCAACTAGAGGATCGGTGCTACCTGCGAATTCTGGTGGATCCATTCTCTTAAAAGAAGAAAAGACGGCATCAGTGCCAACAGCCTGAGCAACTTGACCTCTCACTTGGCCTCGACCCTGTCCTGCTCCTTGCAATCGGAGCAACTGTTGAATCTGATCGCTATGCACCTTAGCCTGCTCCTTAAGCAACTTGCCGAACTCGTCGACAACTCTCGAGGAAGA
The DNA here is from genome assembly GCF_022965805.1 of Primulina eburnea. Lineage (NCBI taxonomy): Eukaryota > Viridiplantae > Streptophyta > Magnoliopsida > Lamiales > Gesneriaceae > Primulina > Primulina eburnea. Next base: position 75,219 of record NW_027331304.1, read on the forward strand.
ACTATCCTCACCCTCTGCCGCCTTACGCTTAGGAGGCATACTCTACAATTGCTCACAAGACACCAATCAATATATAACAATGGATAGATGCAAGAAAACATACCCGGACAGTTGAAAGTAGACGAAGTCATATGCATTGGTCCGAAGAACACCGCTCTGATACCACTAAATGTGACACCCTGACCCGATACAATTAAAATACAGCGGAATTTAAAATTTTCTTTCAAACATGGAAGGAGTTTCAAAATACATTTTATAAAAGTGTTTACAAAATAACAACATGATCATTCCAATGACATAACAAAATACAAAATATCATTAGTGTGATCATGTTACAAAATGGTACAAAATAATCATCCTTCCAATCTTCGTATGCATATGACCCCCATCCACAGTCAACGTCCCGGTCCGTCGCTCTTATCTGCATCACATGAAATAACTGAAATGAGAATAAATCTCAGCAAGTGGAACTCTTACATAGCAATGATACATAGTATACTCTGTAAAACATGGCTTTTAAATCATAAATACCATCGACTCTGAAACATGAATAACTGTAGCAATAACTGTAGCAATAGCAATAGCAATAGATAGCAATACGATGGTATTCTCTTTTCTATGGTTGGATTGATATCAATAGTATCTGTGACTATGGTTGCCAATATCCCATCGATATAAATCGATAACTGTGAGGGGATAAAAGCCTATGGTCGATGATCATCTAATTGCATGCAATGCTCTGACTATGATTAATCAATCCAATAAAACATTTGAACTCTGAATATCATTTAAAGCCGTCGTTTCGCAATCTCATAATATATCTTGTATTCCCTTTTTAACAATAGTGAGACATACAATGCCTCCAATAGATAATCAATGAAATCGAATACATAGCAATGGATCAATGGAAGGGAATAACACTTTGAAACCTTTAAAACACAATACATATAATATCATGTGAGCAAAAAGGATGAAATTCCACTTACAAACCAATAGAACACCTCCAACTATACTCTTGGTACACCACCTACAACAATAATCCATAAATAACACCAATATCAAGACTAAATCCAAGAGTCCATGCTAAATAATCCATAGAACCATCAAAACATCAAATCCAAAATAACCCTTAACTCGAAACCTCATTAGAATCGCACCAAAAACTTACCTAAGCTTCCTTATACCACGGAGAACGATGATCTCAAGTCGGAAATCGAATACAAGCCAAGAATCAAAGGTAGGAAGCAATTGAAATGGATGAAAACCCTTGCCAAAAGAGAGAAAATCGGAAATGGAAGGAAAGAGATAAGGTAGGTATGGCCAACAACTCCCAAAAAGTCACTTAAAATCTCGCCCATACTTACACCGCGGGTGCGGTCACACAAGCACCGCGGGTGCGCTAAGCTCACGGCATACCAAAATAAATCCCATGCACAATCACCGCGGGTGCGGTGCTACAATTACCGCGGGTGCGGTCTCACCGCTGGTGCGGTCCTTGCACTGCCGCGGGTGCGGTGATGCCACGGCCCTCCAAAATCCAAAATCATGAATAGTACACCGCGGGGGCACTCATCTAAGAGCGCAGGTGCACTCTACTCACGGCAATGAACAGTAACAAAACAACTAAAAATCGATTCGAAACGCTGAAACGAACAATCAACACCAACTAACACCTCAAATAAATAATAACCAATAATACTATAGCCCAAAACACAACTATAATCATCTAATCACATAACCCAATTAACACAATAAAGCTTAAACCGTACCGTACACCGGGCTCGGCTATTACACTTTATTGTGCAAAGTTTAGCCCATAAAGTAATCCATAAATAGAATCCCTCCCCTTCTTAGTCCTAGGCAACCCCAAAATAAAGTCCATAGAAATGTCAATCCAAGTTCTTTTAAGAATAGCACGCAAAAGTGTTCCCAAAGTTCTTTTGACAACTTTAGTTTGTCCATCCGTTTGAGGATGACAAGTAGTAGATTACAACAATATTGAGCAAAGTTTAGCCCATAAAGTAATCCAAAAATAGAATCCCTCCCCTTCTTAGTCCTAGGCAACCCCAAAATAAAGTCCATAGAAATGTCAATCCAAGTTCTTTTAAGAATAGCACGCAAAAGTGTTCCCAAAGTTCTATTTACAACTTCAGTTTGTCCATCCGTTTGAGGATGACAAGTAGTAGATTACAACTTTATTGTGCAAAGTTTAGCCCATAAAGTAATCCATAAATAGAATCCCTCCCCTTCTTAGTCCTAGGCAACCCCAAAATAAAGTCCATAGAAATGTCAATCCAAGTTCTTTTAAGAATAGCACGCAAAAGTGTTCCCAAAGTTCTATTTACAACTTCAGTTTGTCCATCCGTTTGAGGATGACAAGTAGTAGATTACAACTTTATTGTGCAAAGTTTAGCCCATAAAGTAATCCATAAATAGAATCCCTCCCCTTCTTAGTCCTAGGCAACCCCAAAATAAAGTCCATAGAAATGTCAATCCAAGTTCTTTTAAGAATAGCACGCAAACGTGTTCTCAAAGTTCTATTTACAACTTCAGTTTGTCCATCCGTTTGAGGATGACAAGTAGTAGATTACAACTTTATTGTGCAAAGTTTAGCCCATAAAGTAATCCATAAATAGAATCCCTCCCCTTCTTAGTCCTAGGCAACCCCAAAATAAAGTCCATAGAAATGTCAATCCAAGTTCTTTTAAGAATAGCACGCAAAAGTGTTCCCAAAGTTCTATTTACAACTTCAGTTTGTCCATCCGTTTGAGGATGACAAGTAGTAGATTACAACTTTATTGTGCAAAGTTTAGCCCATAAAGTAATCCATAAATAGAATCCCTCCCCTTCTTAGTCCTAGGCAACCCCAAAATAAAGTCCATAGAAATGTCAATCCAAGTTCTTTTAAGAATAGCACGCAAAAGTGTTCCCAAAGTTCTATTTACAACTTCAGTTTGTCCATCCGTTTGAGGATGACAAGTAGTAGATTACAACAATATTGAGCAAAGTTTAGCCCATAAAGTAATCCAAAAATAGAATCCCTCCCCTTCTTAGTCCTAGGCAACCCAAAAATAAAGTCCATAGAAATGTCAATCCAAGTTCTTTTAAGAATAGCACGCAAAAGTGTTCCCAAAGTTCTATTTACAACTTCAGTTTGTCCATCCGTTTGAGGATGACAAGTAGTAGATTACAACTTTATTGTGCAAAGTTTAGCCCATAAAGTAATCCATAAATAGAATCCCTCCCCTTCTTAGTCCTAGGCAACCCCAAAATAAAGTCCATAGAAATGTCAATCCAAGTTCTTTTAAGAATAGCACGCAAAAGTGTTCCCAAAGTTCTATTTACAACTTCAGTTTGTCCATCCGTTTGAGGATGACAAGTAGTAGATTACAACTTTATTGTGCAAAGTTTAGCCCATAAAGTAATCCATAAATAGAATCCCTCCCCTTCTTAGTCCTAGGCAACCCCAAAATAAAGTCCATAGAAATGTCAATCCAAGTTCTTTTAAGAATAGCACGCAAAAGTGTTCCCAAAGTTCTATTTACAACTTCAGTTTGTCCATCCGTTTGAGGATGACAAGTAGTAGATTACAACTTATTGTGCAAAGTTTAGCCCATAAAGTAATCCATAAATAGAATCCCTCCCCTTCTTAGTCCTAGGCAACCCCAAAATAAAGTCCATAGAAATGTCAATCCAAGTTCTTTTAAGAATAGCACGCAAAAGTGTTCTCAAAGTTCTATTTACAACTTCAGTTTGTCCATCCGTTTGAGGATGACAAGTAGTAGATTACAACTTTATTGTGCAAAGTTTAGCCCATAAAGTAATCCATAAATAGAATCCCTCCCCTTCTTAGTCCTAGGCAACCCCAAAATAAAGTCCATAGAAATGTCAATCCAAGTTCTTTTAAGAATAGCACGCAAAAGTGTTCCCAAAGTTCTATTTACAACTTCAGTTTGTCCATCCGTTTGAGGATGACAAGTAGTAGATTACAACTTTATTGTGCAAAGTTTAGCCCATAAAGTAATCCATAAATAGAATCCCTCCCCTTCTTAGTCCTAGGCAACCCCAAAATAAAGTCCATAGAAATGTCAATCCAAGTTCTTTTAAGAATAGCACGCAAAAGTGTTCCCAAAGTTCTATTTACAACTTCAGTTTGTCCATCCGTTTGAGGATGACAAGTAGTAGATTACAACAATTATTGAGCAAAGTTTAGCCCATAAAGTAATCCAAAAATAGAATCCCTCCCCTTCTTAGTCCTAGGCAACCCCAAAATAAAGTCCATAGAAATGTCAATCCAAGTTCTTTTAAGAATAGCACGCAAAAGTGTTCCCAAAGTTCTATTTACAACTTCAGTTTGTCCATCCGTTTGAGGATGACAAGTAGTAGATTACAACTTTATTGTGCAAAGTTTAGCCCATAAAGTAATCCATAAATAGAATCCCTCCCCTTCTTAGTCCTAGGCAACCCCAAAATAAAGTCCATAGAAATGTCAATCCAAGTTCTTTTAAGAATAGCACGCAAAAGTGTTCCCAAAGTTCTATTTACAACTTCAGTTTGTCCATCCGTTTGAGGATGACAAGTAGTAGATTACAACATTATTGATGCAAAGTTTAGCCCATAAAGTAATCCATAAATAGAATCCCTCCCCTTCTTAGTCCTAGGCAACCCCAAAATAAAGTCCATAGAAATGTCAATCCAAGTTCTTTTAAGAATAGCACGCAAAAGTGTTCCCAAAGTTCTATTTACAACTTCAGTTTGTCCATCCGTTTGAGGATGACAAGTAGTAGATTACAACTTTATTGTGCAAAGTTTAGCCCATAAAGTAATCCATAAATAGAATCCCTCCCCTTCTTAGTCCTAGGCAACCCCAAAATAAAGTCCATAGAAATGTCAATCCAAGTTCTTTTAAGAATAGCACGCAAAAGTGTTCCAAAGTTCTATTTACAACTTCAGTTTGTCCATGTTTGAGGATGACAAGTAGTAGATTACAACTTTATTGTGCAAAGTTTAGCCCATAAAGTAATCCATAAATAGAATCCCTCCCCTTCTTAGTCCTAGGCAACCCCAAAATAAGTCCATAGAAATGTCAATCCAAGTTCTTTTAAGAATAGCACGCAAAAGTGTTCTCAAAGTTCTATTTACAACTTCAGTTTGTCCATCCGTTTGAGGATGACAAGTAGTAGATTACAACATTATTGTGCAAAGTTTAGCCCATAAAGTAATCCATAAATAGAATCCCTCCCCTTCTTAGTCCTAGGCAACCCCAAAATAAAGTCCATAGAAATGTCAATCCAAGTTCTTTTAAGAATAGCACGCAAAAGTGTTCCCAAAGTTCTATTTACAACTTCAGTTTGTCCATCCGTTTGAGGATGACAAGTAGTAGATTACAACTTATTGTGCAAAGTTTAGCCCATAAAGTAATCCATAAATAGAATCCCTCCCCTTCTTAGTCCTAGGCAACCCCAAAATAAAGTCCATAGAAATGTCAATCCAAGTTCTTTTAAGAATAGCACGCAAAAGTGTTCCCAAAGTTCTATTTACAACTTCAGTTTGTCCATCCGTTTGAGGATGACAAGTAGTAGATTACAACTTTATTGTGCAAAGTTTAGCCCATAAAGTAATCCATAAATAGAATCCCTCCCCTTCTTAGTCCTAGGCAACCCCAAAATAAAGTCCATAGAAATGTCAATCCAAGTTCTTTTAAGAATAGCACGCAAAAGTGTTCCCAAAGTTCTATTTACAACTTCAGTTTGTCCATCCGTTTGAGGATGACAAGTAGTAGATTACAACTTTATTGTGCAAAGTTTAGCCCATAAAGTAATCCATAAATAGAATCCCTCCCCTTCTTAGTCCTAGGCAACCCCAAAATAAAGTCCATAGAAATGTCAATCCAAGTTCTTTTAAGAATAGCACGCAAAAGTGTTCCCAAAGTTCTATTTACAACTTCAGTTTGTCCATCCGTTTGAGGATGACAAGTAGTAGATTACAACTTTATTGTGCAAAGTTTAGCCCATAAAGTAATCCATAAATAGAATCCCTCCCCTTCTTAGTCCTAGGCAACCCCAAAATAAAGTCCATAGAAATGTCAATCCAAGTTCTTTTAAGAATAGCACGCAAAAGTGTTCTCAAAGTTCTATTTACAACTTCAGTTTGTCCATCCGTTTGAGGATGACAAGTAGTAGATTACAACTTTATTGTGCAAAGTTTAGCCCATAAAGTAATCCATAAATAGAATCCCTCCCCTTCTTAGTCCTAGGCAACCCCAAAATAAAGTCCATAGAAATGTCAATCCAAGTTCTTTTAAGAATAGCACGCAAACGTGTTCTCAAAGTTCTATTTACAACTTCAGTTTGTCCATCCGTTTGAGGATGACAAGTAGTAGATTACAACTTTATTGTGCAAAGTTTAGCCCATAAAGTAATCCATAAATAGAATCCCTCCCCTTCTTAGTCCTAGGCAACCCCAAAATAAAGTCCATAGAAATGTCAATCCAAGTTCTTTTAAGAATAGCACGCAAAAGTGTTCCCAAAGTTCTATTTACAACTTCAGTTTGTCCATCCGTTTGAGGATGACAAGTAGTAGATTACAACTTTATTGTGCAAAGTTTAGCCCATAAAGTAATCCATAAATAGAATCCCTCCCCTTCTTAGTCCTAGGCAACCCCAAAATAAAGTCCATAGAAATGTCAATCCAAGTTCTTTTAAGAATAGCACGCAAAAGTGTTCCCAAAGTTCTATTTACAACTTCAGTTTGTCCATCCGTTTGAGGATGACAAGTAGTAGATTACAACTTTATTGTGCAAAGTTTAGCCCATAAAGTAATCCATAAATAGAATCCCTCCCCTTCTTAGTCCTAGGCAACCCCAAAATAAAGTCCATAGAAATGTCAATCCAAGTTCTTTTAAGAATAGCACGCAAAAGTGTTCCCAAAGTTCTATTTACAACTTCAGTTTGTCCATCCGTTTGAGGATGACAAGTAGTAGATTACAACTTTATTGTGCAAAGTTTAGCCCATAAAGTAATCCATAAATAGAATCCCTCCCCTTCTTAGTCCTAGGCAACCCCAAAATAAAGTCCATAGAAATGTCAATCCAAGTTCTTTTAAGAATAGCACGCAAAAGTGTTCCCAAAGTTCTATTTACAACTTCAGTTTGTCCATCCGTTTGAGGATGACAAGTAGTAGATTACAACTTTATTGTGCAAAGTTTAGCCCATAAAGTAATCCATAAATAGAATCCCTCCCCTTCTTAGTCCTAGGCAACCCCAAAATAAAGTCCATAGAAATGTCAATCCAAGTTCTTTTAAGAATAGCACGCAAAAGTGTTCTCAAAGTTCTATTTACAACTTCAGTTTGTCCATCCGTTTGAGGATGACAAGTAGTAGATTACAACTTTATTGTGCAAAGTTTAGCCCATAAAGTAATCCATAAATAGAATCCCTCCCCTTCTTAGTCCTAGGCAACCCCAAAATAAAGTCCATAGAAATGTCAATCCAAGTTCTTTTAAGAATAGCACGCAAAAGTGTTCCCAAAGTTCTATTTACAACTTCAGTTTGTCCATCCGTTTGAGGATGACAAGTAGTAGATTACAACTTTATTGTGCAAAGTTTAGCCCATAAAGTAATCCATAAATAGAATCCCTCCCCTTCTTAGTCCTAGGCAACCCCAAAATAAAGTCCATAGAAATGTCAATCCAAGTTCTTTTAAGAATAGCACGCAAAAGTGTTCCCAAAGTTCTATTTACAACTTCAGTTTGTCCATCCGTTTGAGGATGACAAGTAGTAGATTACAACTTTATTGTGCAAAGTTTAGCCCATAAAGTAATCCATAAATAGAATCCCTCCCCTTCTTAGTCCTAGGCAACCCCAAAATAAAGTCCATAGAAATGTCAATCCAAGTTCTTTTAAGAATAGCACGCAAAAGTGTTCCCAAAGTTCTATTTACAACTTCAGTTTGTCCATCCGTTTGAGGATGACAAGTAGTAGATTACAACTTTATTGTGCAAAGTTTAGCCCATAAAGTAATCCATAAATAGAATCCCTCCCCTTCTTAGTCCTAGGCAACCCCAAAATAAAGTCCATAGAAATGTCAATCCAAGTTCTTTTAAGAATAGCACGCAAAAGTGTTCCAAAGTTCTATTTACAACTTCAGTTTGTCCATCCGTTTGAGGATGACAAGTAGTAGATTACAACTTTATTGTGCAAAGTTTAGCCCATAAAGTAATCCATAAATAGAATCCCTCCCCTTCTTAGTCCTAGGCAACCCCAAAATAAAGTCCATAGAAATGTCAATCCAAGTTCTTTTAAGAATAGCACGCAAAAGTGTTCCCAAAGTTCTATTTACAACTTCAGTTTGTCCATCCGTTTGAGGATGACAAGTAGTAGATTACAACTTTATTGTGCAAAGTTTAGCCCATAAAGTAATCCATAAATAGAATCCCTCCCCTTCTTAGTCCTAGGCAACCCCAAAATAAAGTCCATAGAAATGTCAATCCAAGTTCTTTTAAGAATAGCACGCAAAAGTGTTCCCAAAGTTCTATTTACAACTTCAGTTTGTCCATCCGTTTGAGGATGACAAGTAGTAGATTACAACTTTATTGTGCAAAGTTTAGCCCATAAAGTAATCCATAAATAGAATCCCTCCCCTTCTTAGTCCTAGGCAACCCCAAAATAAAGTCCATAGAAATGTCAATCCAAGTTCTTTTAAGAATAGCACGCAAAAGTGTTCCCAAAGTTCTATTTACAACTTCAGTTTGTCCATCCGTTTGAGGATGACAAGTAGTAGATTACAACTTTATTGTGCAAAGTTTAGCCCATAAAGTAATCCATAAATAGAATCCCTCCCCTTCTTAGTCCTAGGCAACCCCAAAATAAAGTCCATAGAAATGTCAATCCAAGTTCTTTTAAGAATAGCACGCAAAAGTGTTCCCAAAGTTCTATTTACAACTTCAGTTTGTCCATCCGTTTGAGGATGACAAGTAGTAGATTACAACTTTATTGTGCAAAGTTTAGCCCATAAAGTAATCCATAAATAGAATCCCTCCCCTTCTTAGTCCTAGGCAACCCCAAAATAAAGTCCATAGAAATGTCAATCCAAGTTCTTTTAAGAATAGCACGCAAAAGTGTTCCCAAAGTTCTATTTACAACTTCAGTTTGTCCATCCGTTTGAGGATGACAAGTAGTAGATTACAACTTTATTGTGCAAAGTTTAGCCCATAAAGTAATCCATAAATAGAATCCCTCCCCTTCTTAGTCCTAGGCAACCCCAAAATAAAGTCCATAGAAATGTCAATCCAAGTTCTTTTAAGAATAGCACGCAAAAGTGTTCCCAAAGTTCTATTTACAACTTCAGTTTGTCCATCCGTTTGAGGATGACAAGTAGTAGATTACAACTTTATTGTGCAAAGTTTAGCCCATAAAGTAATCCATAAATAGAATCCCTCCCCTTCTTAGTCCTAGGCAACCCCAAAATAAAGTCCATAGAAATGTCAATCCAAGTTCTTTTAAGAATAGCACGCAAAAGTGTTCCCAAAGTTCTATTTACAACTTCAGTTTGTCCATCCGTTTGAGGATGACAAGTAGTAGATTACAACTTTATTGTGCAAAGTTTAGCCCATAAAGTAATCCATAAATAGAATCCCTCCCCTTCTTAGTCCTAGGCAACCCCAAAATAAAGTCCATAGAAATGTCAATCCAAGTTCTTTTAAGAATAGCACGCAAAAGTGTTCTCAAAGTTCTATTTACAACTTCAGTTTGTCCATCCGTTTGAGGATGACAAGTAGTAGATTACAACTTTATTGTGCAAAGTTTAGCCCATAAAGTAATCCATAAATAGAATCCCTCCCCTTCTTAGTCCTAGGCAACCCCAAAATAAAGTCCATAGAAATGTCAATCCAAGTTCTTTTAAGAATAGCACGCAAACGTGTTCTCAAAGTTCTATTTACAACTTCAGTTTGTCCATCCGTTTGAGGATGACAAGTAGTAGATTACAACTTTATTGTGCAAAGTTTAGCCCATAAAGTAATCCATAAATAGAATCCCTCCCCTTCTTAGTCCTAGGCAACCCCAAAATAAAGTCCATAGAAATGTCAATCCAAGTTCTTTTAAGAATAGCACGCAAAAGTGTTCCCAAAGTTCTATTTACAACTTCAGTTTGTCCATCCGTTTGAGGATGACAAGTAGTAGATTACAACTTTATTGTGCAAAGTTTAGCCCATAAAGTAATCCATAAATAGAATCCCTCCCCTTCTTAGTCCTAGGCAACCCCAAAATAAAGTCCATAGAAATGTCAATCCAAGTTCTTTTAAGAATAGCACGCAAAAGTGTTCCAAAGTTCTATTTACAACTTCAGTTTGTCCATCCGTTTGAGGATGACAAGTAGTAGATTACAACTTTATTGTGCAAAGTTTAGCCCATAAAGTAATCCATAAATAGAATCCCTCCCCTTCTTAGTCCTAGGCAACCCCAAAATAAAGTCCATAGAAATGTCAATCCAAGTTCTTTTAAGAATAGCACGCAAAAGTGTTCCCAAAGTTCTATTTACAACTTCAGTTTGTCCATCCGTTTGAGGATGACAAGTAGTAGATTACAACTTTATTGTGCAAAGTTTAGCCCATAAAGTAATCCATAAATAGAATCCCTCCCCTTCTTAGTCCTAGGCAACCCCAAAATAAAGTCCATAGAAATGTCAATCCAAGTTCTTTTAAGAATAGCACGCAAAAGTGTTCCCAAAGTTCTATTTACAACTTCAGTTTGTCCATCCGTTTGAGGATGACAAGTAGTAGATTACAACTTTATTGTGCAAAGTTTAGCCCATAAAGTAATCCATAAATAGAATCCCTCCCCTTCTTAGTCCTAGGCAACCCCAAAATAAAGTCCATAGAAATGTCAATCCAAGTTCTTTTAAGAATAGCACGCAAAAGTGTTCCCAAAGTTCTATTTACAACTTCAGTTTGTCCATCCGTTTGAGGATGACAAGTAGTAGATTACAACTTTATTGTGCAAAGTTTAGCCCATAAAGTAATCCATAAATAGAATCCCTCCCCTTCTTAGTCCTAGGCAACCCCAAAATAAAGTCCATAGAAATGTCAATCCAAGTTCTTTTAAGAATAGCACGCAAAAGTGTTCCCAAAGTTCTATTTACAACTTCAGTTTGTCCATCCGTTTGAGGATGACAAGTAGTAGATTACAACTTTATTGTGCAAAGTTTAGCCCATAAAGTAATCCATAAATAGAATCCCTCCCCTTCTTAGTCCTAGGCAACCCCAAAATAAAGTCCATAGAAATGTCAATCCAAGTTCTTTTAAGAATAGCACGCAAAAGTGTTCCCAAAGTTCTATTTACAACTTCAGTTTGTCCATCCGTTTGAGGATGACAAGTAGTAGATTACAACTTTATTGTGCAAAGTTTAGCCCATAAAGTAATCCATAAATAGAATCCCTCCCCTTCTTAGTCCTAGGCAACCCCAAAATAAAGTCCATAGAAATGTCAATCCAAGTTCTTTTAAGAATAGCACGCAAACGTGTTCCAAAGTTCTATTTACAACTTCAGTTTGTCCATCCGTTTGAGGATGACAAGTAGTAGATTACAACTTTATTGTGCAAAGTTTAGCCCATAAAGTAATCCATAAATAGAATCCCTCCCCTTCTTAGTCCTAGGCAACCCCAAAATAAAGTCCATAGAAATGTCAATCCAAGTTCTTTTAGAATAGCACGCAAAGTGTTCCCAAAGTTCTATTTACAACTTCAGTTTGTCCATCCTTTGAGGATGACAAGTAGTGATTACAACTTTATTGTGCAAAGTTTAGCCCATAAAGTAATCCATAAATAGAATCCCTCCCCTTCTTAGTCCTAGGCAACCCCAAAATAAAGTCCATAGAAATGTCAATCCAAGTTCTTTTTAAGAATAGCACGCAAAAGTGTTCCCAAAGTTCTATTACAACTTCAGTTTGTCCATCCGTTTGAGGATGACAAGTAGGTGATTACTGAAAGCGGCCGGTTCGGTGGCGGAAGCGCAACGGAAGTAAACAATTTTTAAATTCAAGCCAAGAATTTTCGGCCACCATGAATATTGTGCAATATTTACATTTTTCAAGCCATACATAGGATGTTTAGAAATATACCTATCATCTTTAAAAGATTGATGATGATGGCACCAACTTTGTTGTCAAAAAACACAAGCTCTTCAAGGCATGATATCTACAAGCTCCTCTCCAAATCCTTGAAAAACTTTCCTTCAAATTAGGCCACCACAAGCTATGTAAATCCCTTCTTGCTTTGCACTAGAAAGCAAGAAGATTTTTCAATGAGAGGACTTTTATTCTCCAACACTTGAAGACAAAAGAGAGAAAAATTGGAGAGAAATTGACTAGAAGTTTCGGCCAAGGTGTATGGATGGGAGGGGAGTTGCGTCTTGGGGTAGCAAAAAAGTTAGAACAAAATTGCATGCCTTTGCCATTTTTTTATCAAAGTATTCAAGACTCTTCACCTCCCAAGCATGCAAACCATAACATGTCTCACATATATTATATGGTTTTTTAACACATTAAAAACCATGGACTAAATTTTAATTATCTCAAACCATTTGAGATTAATTAAATACTACTTGAATTTCTTCAAGTCCCACTAGTTAATAATTATTTTATTGAGCTCTACAAGACTCAATATTATTTAATTAATTCAACACTTGAATTAATTTAATTATTTAGACTCTACTAGGTCTACTAGTGTTTAATTAATTCAACACTTGAATTATTTAATTTAGTCCCCATAATTGTTTATGAAAATCACAATTTTCAACTACCTTATTTACTTGGCCAAATTTTATCTTAGGAACACTTCCATAAATTAAAATTTTATTTCTCTCTTAGAATATACTTCTATTTTTCTTTACGCTTATAAACACATTTATAAGCCGTTCAACACATTGAACTATTTTACTTCTCATCGGGATTACAAAGCTAGTACTTGTGTGGCCCCTCAATGGTTCATTGATACAACTAGCCGTGGGTTCACATTCTCATGTGATTCGGACTAAACATGTCCTTATATGAGCATACCCCAATTGCCCCATCTTACTTATCAACTCCTTGATAGTAAGAACGTCAGAACTCAAGTCTGATAGTACCCAACCAATCACTTAAACGGCCTAGCAGCATCGCTTAGTGATTCCCTAGGTATCACATGATAGTGCCTGCAAGAACCATTCAATTATGGTTATCGTACCGTACGGTCCCTTCAACTCATATATCCCGACCGATTCGACAACTATTGGTTTATCGGAGTTGTCAATGATCGATATGTGTCATGTTGTGGTTGCATCGATGGTGTAATCTATGAAACCCCTTCATAATTACCAACCATACTCTGTCAGAGATTTCAACCCACACATACATGAAAAACACATAGGATATCCATACCCGTGGTAAGCGGTGAATCCCCGACTACCAATGCATCGACTCCTATGTGTTTCGACAGAACACCCAACCTTGCCACCTGATGACCCCATGAGAGTCGGTAAACAGTCAAAGTGGTAATTCTCGCACATAGAGTCTCAATGTTGTCCCGGGTCATAAGGACTAATTCTGCTACCACCATAAACCGACTTTTCCACTCGATAAGTGAGAACCACTTGGAAAGTCCTTTTATGGAGGGTTGTTCAGTGCACTCTACAAGGAGCACCTATCTGCATGTTGGACATCACAATGTCCCCTACCAATGAAACATGGTACTCACACTCGCAGATACTAGTCTCTAACTCGAGCGGCCTTTATCCTTCTTACTGGCGGCTGGAATCGACTAGGACAACGGTTTAGAATATACAGTATTCCAAATATGAGTTTCATGATACTCATCATATGAGCATCTCATATTCTTTCTACTATTTGTATATTCAGGGCTTTATCTATGCAACTAGCCATGGGTTACAGATAAAGTGTGCCCATAATAATAATTTCAATATTATTAAAATAAAGATTGCTTATACATAGAGTTTCATTGTGAACACTCGGCCAACACTTGGCTCGACGGCACCTACTCTAACAATCTCCCACTTGCACTAGAGCCAACTACCCATATGCATAAAACCATTGATTCGCGATGCTTGTCGAATAATGGTCCAGGTAAAGGCCTAATTAGTGGATTCAAAAACATAATCTGCGGAGCCGCTTGTCATAGACACTTCTCTTCTTTCCACAATCTCTCCGAGGATGTGGTACTTCTCAATACTAGTTTGGATTTCTGATGAGACCTAGGCTCCTTTGCTGACTTATAGCTCCCGTGTTGTCAAACACAACACCGGGACAGGAGCAACCATTAGGAATGACGCCCAACTCTTGGACGAAATTCCTTATCCAAACACCCTCCCTTGCTGCATCTGATGCAGCAATGTATTCGGCCTCTGTGCTGGAATCCGTAATGTTGTCTGCTTGGAACTCTTCCAAGAGACAGCGCACCATAGAGCATGAACACAAATCCAGAGGTTGACTTCGAGTCATCGATATCGCTTGGAAGCTAGAGTCGGTATAGCCTTCCAATTTTAGTTCTCCACCCCATAGACTCAAGAACAATTTATTGGTCCTTCTCAACTACATTGAGGATGTCTTTCACAGCTTTCCAGTGTGAAGACCAGGGTTCGATTGATATCTACTCACTACACTTAGTGCGAAAGCCACGTCAAGACTTGTAGAATCATCCCATACATGATTCTACCAATTGCCGAAAGCATACGGAATGCGTGTCATCGCCACTATCTCTGCATCAGTCTTGGGAGACAGACTTGGATAGGGACACGCCATGACACATTTGGTAGATGTTCCTCTCATGGGACTCATCCATCGAGAACGCTTCACGATGGTATCAATGATGTGGACTGGGTGAGATCAGCCATATTTCGATCTATCTCAATAGATCTGTATTCCCAATACAAAGATGCTTCACCCAGTCCTTCATCGAGAACTTACTCGCTAACCATATCTTAGTTGATTGCAACATTCCTACATCATTCCCAATGAGTAGAATGTCATCAAACAACCAACAGGAATGTCACAACACTCCCACTGACCTCTCTTATACACATAGGGTTCTCAGGATTCTTAGTAAATCCAAACTTATTTGATTATACTCTCGAATCTGAGGTTCCAACTCCTAGTGCCTGCTTTAGATCATAACATAGATCTCTGAGGTTTGCATACCATATGCTCACTTCCGACGATGTAAACCCTTCAGGTTGGGACATGTAAATCACTTTCTTAAAATCCCCTTAAGAAAGACTGTCTTAACATCCATCTGCCATATCTCATAGTCATACCATGCAGCTATGGCTAGCAAATCCTTATGGACTTGAACATTACGGCTGGGAAAAAGGTTTCCTCAAAGTCAACTCCTTGTCTTTGAGTATATCCTTTTGCACCAATCGCGTTTGAAGGTCAATACCTTCCCATCCGCCCCAAAGTCCCTATGGGAACAATTCCCTCAGACAAGATCCTACACTTGGTTCGAATGCATGAAATTCAACTCAGATTCCCTTGCTTCAAGCTCACTTGGATGAGCTGCATCAGATAACGCTTCCTTGAAGGTCCTTGGATCACATCCATGGTTAGGTCATCATGGCCCTCTTCAAGAAGCTGACACCATACCTCATAGGTGGTCTCGAGACTTTCTCGGATCTTTTGGAGCTTGTATCTCCTCTCTTGGCCTCTTCGGGTGTGTTCTATAATTGTGGGTTGTCTCTCGAACCTCTTCGAGTTCTATCATCTCCCACTTTCTATCCCATAGAAAATTCTTTTCCAAAAAGGTTGCGTTCCTAGAACAAACACCTTTGTTTCTTGGGGATATAGAAGCAATATCAACTGAATTCCTGGATATCCCACAAAGTAGCATAAAATGATCACTATCCAATTTATCTCCCACTACTGCTTCACATAAGCAGGGCTCCCCATATTCTAAGTGAGAATATTTGGGAGGCTTACCCATCCATATCTCATATGGTGTCTGCCTTTGAATGGACATTAATGGAATATCTTTTTTAATTTTAAGTTATAGAGATCGTTTTCAAGTTAACCTACCAATCAAACATTCATTCATGTAAATGTTGCAAACACCTTTGCAAAATAAACAAGAATATCCATTTTTATCAGCATGAAATGGAAACATGTTTTTACAAAATTAGGTACAAACAAAAACAATCTCATAAAATTAACTTAAACTATCGTTCAATAATAAGTAAACATCTTAAAGCCTTGGCAGCAACTCTTGCTCCATGTCCATCCCAAAGAAGGTCACACCTTCCTTTAAGCTTCCTACTTCTTCCCATCACTGTAAACCCCTTACAGAGATGTGAGTCACAACAGGTATCTAATACCCAAGAAAGTAGAGTTAATTGAAATGTTTACTTAAATTTAGAACATACCGTTTCCAGACACATTCTGGGCGCCAGATTTCCTTGCAATTTCGCATTCCAATGTCCAGGCTTCTTGCTAGTGATGACAACATCACCAGTCTTGTCAGCCTTAACTGGTCTGGCTGCTCACCGGATTCGGAGATTGCCTCATCAAGGGCACGTCTTCTTGGGACGTTGGAAAGAACTCTTCTTCCTATTCCCATGTGGATCAATCTTCGTACCAGATGAAGAACCCACATAAAGAACCAACTTCTCTTCTTGATAGTGGATCATTTAAGGTAACAAGCAGTTCACCAACTCCTCAAGGGTCGGTTCCATCTTGTTCATGTTGAAATTCACCACAAAAGGATCAAATGAGGTAGGCCAGCGATAACAGCAAACATTGGTGGTCAACACAGAAGGCAAGATCAATCCATGCAACGAGCTGTCACATTAGCCCGATCACTCTTTGCGGCCATTGCGTGTGCATGTGACGAGGTCCCGATCTTGCATGAGCGCAAAGTGATCAGCTCCTTGACGGTAGCATGCCTAAAGAGGCACGCGTCTGCTTCCAAAGAGCTCCTTTGAGTGTCAAAATGATGTCACCAGGCAATTCTTTGCACCCTCAAAACACCTCTGCAGCTCATCTTCATAGAGTCTAGTACTAACACCTGTCTATCAAGGTCATGGTCCCACCATCCTTGTAAGTCTGCATTCCTCAGGATTTGCAGTAGTAGGAGCCTAACAGGGTGGCGTACTGCTCAGTGTATATGCTACCCTTTCCGAATTCAGAGATTTTTCAGGTTTTTCGCCAAGTGAGGTTGTAATTAGGTCCGGTTAAATGTGTTTTGTCGAGTGTTGCAGATATCGGATGCGAATCGAAGGACATTGTCTAATTTGTACTGAAAAGTAAAAACAGATAAATGTTGATGACTATTTAAAGATTGTAAGATATAAGTGTTGGACTACTTTATAAATATTTACTCCCACTTGTTTTGACATCTTTCACTACCTCTAGTGAAAACGGGAGGAATACTCCTTTCCTCAGTAGGTAGTAAGGTTCCAAATTAGCGAATTGTGATCCGAATATATCAGCCAATCACACTTCCATAAGGGTAGTTCCAATTGCACTCCATGCAACCCTCACGTAAACGTTTGTCTCCCGTTGAGTTAGGACCCAAATAATATGACGGTCGTTCTCTTTAGGTGTCAAGCCTACCCATCGATGTATGGAAACCTTAATGGAGGTCGCCATGATTCCCTCAATAATTGAGCCGAAATCCGGATGGAGAGTTCCCGTAGTTCCACATTCACCATGTCAATGGATTTGTCACAGTTTCGGCACCAGGGGTGCCGCCCCCCTCAATAATATGAGTCCGGGCCCCGAGTTACGGGTTCGCGTTCATCAGCATCCATTGTCATGGAGAAAGGAAATTATCAAAATTTAAATTCCCCTGTTTGCGGGCTTGATATTAATTTTGAATCTACTCAAGATGAGGGTTTTTAATATTTGAAAGTCTATCATCATTAATTTTATTTAAAAGCTCGCCATGTTTGACGTATGTTGCCGGATTCATGCCCCACTTTGTTAATTATCATAATAATACCGCACATTACTCATTATTTTAACATATCATGCATATATTATAAATAGAACAAACAGTACAAGGATGATCATTGCCCCAATAATCATGGCCCGTGTGAGCCAAACACGGGCCTAGGTCCAATCCTAGGGTTAAATGCACTGGATGCCATGCACACTAAATTATTACATTAGCATCCAAATATTACATGTCTTTCGATCTTCATAATCACCACGGCCACCATCTTCAATCTTGATCTTCCCCTTATTCTAATATTTACCAAATAAATAGCCATGGCACTAGGGATAACATCTCATGGGGTGGGAACGGGCCATTAACCCAAGCCCACTTAAATTGATACTTATTACAATCATACAACACAAATATCCTAGCATACACCTAGCAACTTGGGCTTTGGGGCTTTTGATCATCTCCCCCCCCCCTTCATGCCTAATATCACATATCATTACCCCATCAATTAATTCTCACTATAATTAATTGATCCAATATTATACATCTTGATCCAATTCACTAACCGCCACACTTATAAATTAAAGAACAAAGTATACAACACCTTTGTCTCCTTTCAAATTAATTTATTTATATCGAAATTCTTGTACATCACAATTACTATAAATATTAAAGTCCTACTCAATTATTTATTTATGAGAACATAGTGCAACAATTTAAATTTAAACTTAAGGGCCCCAAAACTCCTTTTCACCACCTATTAGGCCCATTAAATTCACACAATATGTTGACCATCTTAGAGGATGACAAGTAGTAGATTACAACTTTATTGTGCAAAGTTTAGCCCATAAAGTAATCCATAAATAGAATCCCTCCCATTCTTATTCCTAGGCAACCCCAAAATAAGTCCATAGAAATGTCAATCCAAGTTCTTTTAAGAATAGCACGCAAACGTGTTCTCAAAGTTCTATTTACAACTTCGGTTTGTCAATCCGTTTGAGGATGACAAGTAGTAGATTACAACTTTATTGTGCAAAGTTTAGCCCATAAAGTAATCCATAAATAGAATCCCTCCCTTCTTAGTCCTAGGCAACCCCAAAATAAAGTCCATAGAAATGTCAATCCAAGTTCTTTTTAAGAATAGCACGCAAAAGTGTTCCCAAAGTTCTTTTGACAACTTAGTTTGTCCATCCGTTTGATGATGACAAGTAGTAGATTACAACAATTATTGAGCAAAGTTTAGCCCATAAAGTAATCCAAAAATAGAATCCCTCCCCTTCTTAATCCTAGGCAACCCCAAAATAAAGTCCATAGAAATGTCAATCCAAGTTCTTTTTAAGAATAGCACGCAAAAGTGTTCCCAAAGTTCTATTTACAACTTCAGTTTGTCCATCCGTTTGAGGATGACAAGTAGTAGATTACAACTTTATTGTGCAAAGTTTAGCCCATAAAGTAATCCATAAATAGAATCCCTCCCCTTCTTAGTCCAAGGCAACCTCAAAATAAAGTCCATAGAAATGTCAATCCAAGTTCTTTTAAGAATAGCACGCAAACGTGTTCTCAAAGTTCTATTTACAACTTCAGTTTGTCCATCCGTTTGAGGATGACAAGTAGTAGATTACAACTTTATTGTGCAAAGTTTAGCCCATAAAGTAATCCATAAATAGAATCCCTCCCCTTCTTAGTCCTAGGCAACCCCAAAATAAGTCCATAGAAATGTCAATCCAAGTTCTTTTAAGAATAGCACGCAAACGTGTTCTCAAAGTTCTATTTACAACTTCGGTTTGTCCATCCGTTTGAGGATGACAAGTAGTAGATTACAACTTTATTGTGCAAAGTTTAGCCCATAAATAATCCATAAATAGAATCTCTCCCCTTCTTAGTCCTAGGCAACCCCAAAA
The DNA here is from genome assembly GCF_022965805.1 of Primulina eburnea. NCBI lineage: Eukaryota > Viridiplantae > Streptophyta > Magnoliopsida > Lamiales > Gesneriaceae > Primulina > Primulina eburnea. The sequence goes on from NW_027331304.1 coordinate 95,046, forward strand.
TAAAGTCCATAGAAATGTCAATCCAAGTTCTTTTAAGAATAGCACGCAAAAGTGTTCCCAAAGTTCTATTTACAACTTCAGTTTGTCCATCCGTTTGAGGATGACAAGTAGTAGATTACAACTTTATTGTGCAAAGTTTAGCCCATAAAGTAATCCATAAATTGAATCCCTCCCCTTCTTAGTCCTAGGCAACCCCAAAATAAAGTCCATAGAAATGTCAATCCAAGTTCTTTTAAGAATAGCACGCAAACGTGTTCTCAAAGTTCTATTTACAACTTCAGTTTGTCCATCCGTTTGAGGATGACAAGTAGTAGATTATAACTTTATTGTGCAAAGTTTAGCCCATAAAGTAATCCATAAATAGAATCCCTCCTCTTCTTAGTCCTAGGCAACCCCAAAATAAAGTCCATAGAAATGTCAATCCAAGTTCTTTTAAGAACAGCACGCAAACGTGTTCTCAAAGTTCTATTTACAACTTCGGTTTGTCCATCCGTTTGAGGATGACAAGTAGTAGATTACAACTTTATTGTGCAAAGTTTAGCCCATAAAGTAATCCATAAATAGAATCCCTCCTCTTCTTAGTCCTAGGCAACCCCAAAATAAAGTCCATAGATATTTCAATCCAAGTTCTTTTAAGAATAGCACGCAAAAGTTTTCCCAAAGTTCTATTTACAACTTCAGTTTGTCCATCCGTTTGAGGATGACAAGTAGTAGATTACAACTTTATTGTGCAAAGTTTAGCCCATAAAGTAATCCATAAATAGAATCCCTCCCCTTCTTAGACCTAGGCAACCCCAAAATAAAGTCCATAGAAATGTCAATCCAAGTTCTTTTTAAGAATAGCACGCAAAAGTGTTCCCAAAGTTCTATTGACAACTTCAGTTTGTCCATCCGTTTGAAGATGACAAGTAGTAGATTACAACAATATTGAGCAAAGTTTAGCCCATAAAGTAATCCAAAATAGAATCCCTCCCCTTCTTAGTCCTAGGCAACTCCAAAATAAAGTTCATAGAAATATCAATCCAAGTTCTATTTAAGAATAGCACGCAAAAGTGTTCCCAAAGTTTTATTTACAACTTCAGTTTGTCCATCCGTTTGAGGATGAAAAGTAGTAGATTACAACTTTATTGTGCAAAGTTTAGCCCATAAAGTAATCCATAAATAGAATCCCTCCCCTTCTTAGTCCTAGGCAACCCCAAAATAAAGTCCATAGAAATGTCAATCCAAGTTCTTTTAAGAATAGCAAGCAAAAGTGTTCCCAAAGTTCTATTTACAACTTCAGTTTGTCCATCCGTTTGAGGATGACAAGTAGTAGATTACAACTTTATTGTGCAAAGTTTAGCCCATAAAGTAATCCATAAAAAGAATCCCTCCTCTTCTTAGTCCTAGGCAACCCCAAAATAAGTCCATAGAAATGTCAATCCAAGTTCTTTTAAGAATAGAACGCAAACGTGTTCTCAAAGTTCTATTTACAACTTCGGTTTGTCCATCCGTTTGAGGATGACAAGTAGTAGATTACAACTTTATTGTGCAAAGTTTAGCCCATAAAGTAATCCATAAATAGAATCCCTCCCCTTCTTAGTCCTAGGCAACCCCAAAATAAAGTCCATAGAAATGTCAATCCAAGTTCTTTTAAGAATAGCACGCAAAAGTGTTCCCAAAATTCTATCTACAACTTCAGTTTGTCCATCCGTTTGAGGATGACAAGTAGTAGATTACAACTTTATTGTGCAAAGTTTAGCCCATAAAGTAATCCATAAATTGAATCCCTCCCCTTCTTAGTCCTAGGCAACCCCAAAATAAAGTCCATAGAAATGTCAATCCAAGTTCTTTTAAGAATAGCACGCAAACGTGTTCTCAAAGTTCTATTTACAACTTCAGTTTGTCCATCCGTTTGAGGATGACAAGTAGTAGATTACAACTTTATTGTGCAAAGTTTAGCCCATAAAGTAATCCATAAATAGAATCCCTCCTCTTCTTAGTCCTAGGCAACCCCAAAATAAAGTCCATAGAAATGTCAATCCAAGTTCTTTTAAGAATAGCACGCAAACGTGTTCTCAAAGTTCTATTTACAACTTCGGTTTGTCCATCCGTTTGAGGATGACAAGTAGTAGATTACAACTTTATTGTGCAAAGTTTAGCCCATAATGTAATCCATAAATAGAATCTCTCCCCTTCTTAGTCCTAGGCAACCCCAAAATAAAGTCCATAGAAATGTCAATCCAAGTTCTTTTAAGAATAGCACGCAAAAGTGTTCCCAAATTTCTATTTACAACTTCAGTTTGTCCATCCGTTTGAGGATGACAAGTAGTAGATTACAACTTTATTGTGCAAAGTTTAGCCCATAAAGTAATCCATAAATAGAATCCCTCCCCTTCTTAGACCTAGGCAACCCCAAAATAAAGTCCATAGAAATGTCAATCCAAGTTATTTTTAAGAATAGCACGCAAAAGTGTTCCCAAAGTTCTATTGACAACTTCAGTTTGTCCATCCGTTTGAGGATGACAAGTAGTAGATTACAACAATATTGAGCAAAGTTTAGCCATAAAGTAATCCAAAAATAGAATCCCTCCCCTTCTTAGTCCTAGGCAACCCCAAAATAAAGTCCATAGAAATGTCAATCCAAGTTCTTTTTAAGAATAGCACGCAAAAGTGTTCCCAAAGTTCTATTTATAACTTCAGTTTGTCCATTCGTTTGAGGATGACAAGTAGTAGATTACAACTTTATTGTGCAAAGTTTAGCCCATAAAGTAATCCATAAATAGAATCCCTCCCCTTCTTAGACCTAGGCAACCCCAAAATAAAGTCCATAGAAATGTCAATCCAAGTTCTTTTTAAGAATAGCACGCAAAAGTGTTCCCAAAGTTCTATTGACAACTTCAGTTTGTCCATCCGTTTGAGGATGACAAGTAGTAGATTACAACAATATTGAGCAAAGTTTAGCCCATAAAGTAATCCAAAAATAGAATCCCTCCCCTTCTTAGTCCTAGGCAACTCCAAAATAAAGTCCATAGAAATATCAATCCAAGTTCTTTTTAAGAATAGCACGTAAAAGTGTTCCCAAAGTTCTATTTACAACTTCAGTTTGTCCATCCGTTTGAGGATGAAAAGTAGTAGATTACAACTTTATTGTGCAAAGTTTAGCCCATAAAGTAATCCATAAATAGAATCCCTCCCCTTCTTACTCCTAGGCAACCCCAAAATAAGTCCATAGAAATTTCAATCCAAGTTCTTTTAAGAATAGCAAGCAAAAGGGTTCCCAAAGTTCTATTTACAACTTCAGTTTGTCCATCCGTTTGAGGATGACAAGTAGTAGATTACAACTTTATTGTGCAAAGTTTAGCCCATAAAGTAATCCATAAAAAGAATCCCTCCCCTTCTTAGTCCTAGGCAACCCCAAAATAAGTCCATAGAAATGTCAATCCAAGTTCTTTTAAGAATAGCACGCAAACGTGTTCTCAAAGTTCTATTTACAACTTCGGTTTGTCCATCCGTTTGAGGATGACAAGTAGTAGATTACAACTTTATTGTGCAAAGTTTAGCCCATAAAGTAATCCATAAATAGAATCCCTCCCCTTCTTAGTCCTAGGCAACCCCAAAATAAAGTCCATAGAAATGTCAATCCAAGTTCTTTTAAGAATAGCACGCAAAAGTGTTCCCAAAGTTCTATCTACAACTTCAGTTTGTCCATCCGTTTGAGGATGACAAGTAGTAGATTACAACTTTATTGTGCAAAGTTTAGCCCATAAAGTAATCCATAAATTGAATCCCTCCCCTTCTTAGTCCTAGGCAACCCCAAAATAAAGTCCATAGAAATGTCAATCCAAGTTCTTTTAAGAATAGCACGCAAACGTGTTCTCAAAGTTCTATTTACAACTTCAGTTTGTCCATCCGTTTGAGGATGACAAGTAGTAGATTACAACTTTATTGTGCAAAGTTTATCCCATAAAGTAATCCATAAATAGAATCCCTCCTCTTCTTAGTCCTAGGCAACCCCAAAATAAAGTCCATAGAAATGTCAATCCAAGTTTTTTAAGAATAGCACGCAAACGTGTTCTCAAAGTTCTATTTACAACTTCGGTTTGTCCATCCGTTTGAGGATGACAAGTAGTAGATTACAACTTTATTGTGCAAAGTTTAGCCCATAAAGTAATCCATAAATAGAATCTCTCCCCTTCTTAGTCCTAGGCAACCCCAAAATAAAGTCCATAGAAATGTCAATCCAAGTTCTTTTAAGAATAGCACGCAAAAGTGTTCCCAAATTTCTATTTACAACTTCAGTTTGTCCATCCGTTTGAGGATGACAAGTAGTAGATTACAACTTTATTGTGCAAAGTTTAGCTCATAAAGTAATCCATAAATAGAATCTCTCCCCTTCTTAGACCTAGGCAACCCCAAAATAAAGTCCATAGAAATGTCAATCGAAGTTCTTTTTAAGAATAGCACGCAAAAGTGTTCCCAAAGTTCTATTGACAACTTCAGTTTGTCCATCCGTTTGAGGATGACAAGTAGTAGATTACAACAATATTGAGCAAAGTTTAGCCATAAAGTAATCCAAAAATAGAATCCCTCCCCTTCTTAGTCCTAGGCAACCCCAAAATAAAGTCCATAGAAATGTCAATCCAAGTTCTTTTTAAGAATAGCACGCAAAAGTGTTCCCAAAGTTCTATTTATAACTTCAGTTTGTCCATTCGTTTGAGGATGACAAGTAGTAGATTACAACTTTATTGTGCAAAGTTTAGCCCATAAAGTAATCCATAAATAGAATCCCTCCCCTTCTTAGTCCTAGGCAACCCCAAAATAAAGTCCATAGAAATGTCAATCCAAGTTCTTTTAAGAATAGCACGCAAAATTGTTCCCAAAGTTTTATTTACAACTTCAGTTTGTCCATCCGTTTGAGGATGACAAGTAGTAGATTACAACTTTATTGTGCAAAGTTTAGCCCATAAAGTAATCCATAAATAGAATCTCTCCCCTTCTTAGTCCTAGGCAACCCCAAAATAAAGTACATAGAAATGTCAATCCAAGTTCTTTTAAGAATAGCACGCAAACGTGTTCTCAAAGTTCTATTTACAACTTCGGTTTGTCCATCCGTTTGAGGATGATAAGTAGTAGATTACAACTTTATTGTGCAAAGTTTAGCCCATAAAGTAATCCATAAATAGAATCCCTCCCATTCTTATTCCTAGGCAACCACAAAATAAGTCCGTAGAAATGTCAATCCAAGTTCTTTTAAGAATAGCACGCAAACGTGTTCTCAAAGTTCTATTTACAACTTCGGTTTGTCAATCCGTTTGAGGATGACAAGTAGTAGATTACAACTTTATTGTGCAAAGTTTAGCCCATAAAGTAATCCATAAATAGAATCCCTCCTCTTCTTAGTCCTAGGCAACCCCAAAATAAAGTCCATAGAAATGTCAATCCAAGTTCTTTTAAGAATAGCACGCAAAAGTGTTCCCAAAGTTCTTTTTACAACTTCAGTTTGTCTATCCGTTTGAGGATGACAAGTAGTAGATTACAACTTTATTGTGCAAAGTTTAGCCCATAAAGTAATCCATAAATAGAATCCCTCCTCTTCTTAGTCCTAGGCAACCCCAAAATGTAGTCCATAGAAATGTCAATCCAAGTGCTTTTAAGAATAGCACGCAAAAGTGTTCCCAAAGTTCTATTTACAACTTCTGTTTGTCCATCCGTTTGAGGATGACAAGTAGTAGATTACAACTTTATTGTGCAAAGTTTAGCCCATAAAGTAATCCATAAATAGAATCCCTCCCATTCTTATTCCTAGGCAACCCCAAAATAAGTCCATAGAAATGTCAATCCAAGTTCTTTTAAGAATAGCACGCAAACGTGTTCTCAAAGTTCTATTTACAACTTCGGTTTGTCAATCCGTTTGAGGATGACAAGTAGTAGATTACAACTTTATTGTGCAAAGTTTAGCCAATAAAGTAATCCATAAATAGAATCCCTCCTCTTCTTAGTCCTAGGCAACCCCAAAATAAAGTCCATAGAAATGTCAATCCAAGTTCTTTTAAGAATAGCACGCAAAAGTGTTCCTAAAGTTCTTTTTACAACTTCAGTTTGTCTATCCGTTTGAGGATGACAAGTAGTAGATTACAACTTTATTGTGCAAAGTTTAGCCCATAAAGTAATCCATAAATAGAATCCCTCCTCTTCTTAGTCCTAGGCAACCCCAAAATGTAGTCCATAGAAATGTCAATCCAAGTTCTTTTAAGAATAGCACGCAAAAGTGTTCCCAAAGTTCTATTTACAACTTCTGTTTGTCCATCCGTTTGAGGATGACAAGTAGTAGATTACAACTTTATTGTGCAAAGTTTAGCCCATAAAGTAATCCATAAATAGAATCCCTCCCCTTCTTAGTCCTAGGCAACCCCAAAATAAAGTCCATAGAAATGTCAATCCAAGTTCTTTTAAGAATAGCACGCAAACGTGTTCTCAAAGTTCTATTTAGAACTTCAGTTTGTCCATCCGTTTGAGGATGACAAGTAGTAGATTACAACTTTATTGTGCAAAGTTTAGCCCATAAAGTAATTCATAAATAGAATATCTCCTCTTCTTAGTCCTAGGCAACCCCAAAATAAAGTCCATAGAAATGTCAATCCAAGTTCTTTTAAGAATAGCACTCAAACGTGTTCCCAAAGTTCTATTGACAACTTCAGTTTGTCCATCCGTTTGAGGATGACAAGTAGTAGATTACAACAATATTGAGCAAAGTTTAGCCCATAAAGTAATCCAAAAATAGAATCCCTCCCCTTCTTAGTCCTAGGCAACCCCAAAATAAAGTCCATAGAAATGTCAATCCAAGTTCTTTTTAAGAATAGCACGCAAAAGTGTTCCCAAAGTTCTATTTACAACTTCAGTTTGTCCATCCGTTTGAGGATGACAAGTAGTAGATTACAACTTTATTGTGCAAAGTTTAGCCCATAAAGTAATCCATAAATAGAATCCCTCCCCTTCTTAGTCCAAGGCAACCTCAAAATAAAGTCCATAGAAATGTCAATCCAAGTTCTTTTAAGAATAGCACGCAAACGTGTTCTCAAAGTTCTATTTACAACTTCAGTTTGTCCATCCGTTTGAGGATGACAAGTAGTAGATTACAACTTTATTGTGCAAAGTTTAGCCCATAAAGTAATCCATAAATAGAATCCCTCCCCTTCTTAGTCCTAGGCAACCCCAAAATAAGTCCATAGAAATGTCAATCCAAGTTCTTTTAAAAATAGCACGCAAACGTGTTCTCAAAGTTCTATTTACAACTTCGGTTTGTCCATCCGTTTGAGGATGACAAGTAGTAGATTACAACTTTATTGTGCCAAGTTTAGCCCATAAAGTAATCCATAAATAGAATCCCTCCCCTTCTTAGTCCTTGGCAACCCCAAAATAAAGACCATAGAAATGTCAATCCAAGTTCTTTTAAGAATAGCACGCAAAAGTGTTCCTAAAATTCTATTTACAACTTCAGTTTGTCCATCCGTTTGAGGATAACAAGTAGTAGATTACAACTTTATTGTGCAAAGTTTAGCCCATAAAGTAATCCATAAATAGAATCTCTCCCCTTCTTAGTCCTAGGCAACCCCAAAATAAAGTCCATAGAAATGTCAATCCAAGTTCTTTTAAGAATAGCATGCAAAAGTGTTCCCAAAGTTCTATTTACAACTTCAGTTTGTCCATCCGTTTGAGGATGACAAGTAGTAGATTACAACTTTATTGTGCAAAGTTTAGCCCATAAAGTAATCCATAAATAGAATCCCTCCCCCTTCTTAGTCCTAGGCAACCCCAAAATAAAGTCCATAGAAATGTCAATCCAAGTTCTTTTTAAGAATAGCACGCAAAAGTGTTCTCAAAGTTCTATTTACAACTTCAGTTTGTCCATTCGTTTGAGGATGGCAAGTAGTAGATTACAACTTTATTGTGCAAAGTTTATCCCATAAAGTAATCAATAAATAGAATCCCTCTCCTTCTTAGTCCTAGGCAACCCCAAAATAAAGTCCATAGAAATGTCAATCCAAGTTCTTTTAAGAATAGCACGCAAAAGTGTTCCCAAAGTTCTACTTACAACTTCAGTTTGTCCATCCGTTTGAGGATGACAAGTAGTAGATTACAACTTTATTGTGCAAAGTTTAGCCCATAAAGTAATCCATAAATAGAATCCCTCCTCTTCTTAGTCCTAGGCAACCCCAAAATAAAGTCCATAGAAATGTCAATCCAAGTTCTTTTAAGAATAGCACGCAAACGTGTTCTCAAAGTTCTATTTACAACTTCGGTTTGTCCATCCGTTTGAGGATGACAAATAGTAGATTACAACTTTATTGTGCAAAGTTTAGCCCATAAAGTAATCCATAAATAGAATCCCTCCCCTTCTTAGTCCTAGGCAACCCCAAAATAAAGTCCATAGAAATGTCAATCCAAGTTCTTTTAAGAATAGCACGCAAACGTGTTCTCAAAGTTCTATTTACAACTTCAGTTTGTCCATCCGTTTGAGAATGACAAGTAGTAGATTACAACTTTATTGTGCAAAGTTTAGCCCATAAAATAATCCATAAATAGAATCCCTCCTCTTCTTAGTCCTAGGCAACCCCAAAATAAAGTCCATAGAAATGTCCATCCAAGTTCTTTTAAGAATAGCACGCAAAAGTGTTCCCAAAGTTCTATTTACAACTTCAGTTTGTCCATCCGTTTGAGGATGACAAGTAGTAGATTACAACTTTATTGTGCAAAGTTTAGCCCATAAAGTAATCCATAAATAGAATCCCTCCCCTTCTTAGTCCTAGGCAACATCAAAATAAAGTCCGTAGAAATGTCAATCCAAGTTCTTTTATGAATAGCACGCAAAAGTGTTCCCAAAGTTCTATTTACAACTTCAGTTTGTCCATCCCTTTGAGGATGACAAGTAGTAGATTACAACTTTATTGTGCAAAGTTTAGCCCATAAAGTAATCCATAAATAGAATCCCTCCCCTTCTTAGTCCTAGGCAACCCCAAAATAAAGTCCATAGAAATGTCAATCCAAGTTCTTTTTAAGAATAGCACGCAAAAGTGTTCCCAAAGTTCTATTGACAACTTCAGTTTGTCCATCCGTTTGAGGATGACAAGTAGTAGATTACTGAAAGCGGACCGGTTACGGTGGCCGGAAGCGCAACGGAAGTCAAAAATTTTTAAATTCAAGCAAGAATTTTCGGCCACCATGAATATTGTGCAATATTTACATTTTTCAAGCCATACATAGGATGTTTAGAAAATATACCTATCAATCTTTAAAAGATTGATGAATGGCACCAACTTTGTTGTCAAACAACAAAGCTCTTCAAGGCATGAAGATCTACAAGCTCCTCCTCCAAATCCTTGAAAACTTTCCTTCAAATTAGGCCCACCACAAGCTATGTAAATCCCTTCTTGCTTTGCACTAGAAAAGCAAGAAGATTTTTCAATGAGAGGACTTTTATTCTCCAACACTTGAAGAACAAAAGAGAGAAGAAAATTGGAGAGAAAATTGACTAGAAGTTTCGGCCAAGGTGTATGGAATGAGGAGGGAGAGTTGAGTCTTGGGGTAGCAAAAAAGTTAGATACAAAAGTTGCATGCCTTTGCAATTTTTTTAATCAAAAGTATTCAAGACTCTTCACCTCCCAAGCATGCAAACCATAGCATGTCTCACATATATTATATGGTTTTTTAACACATTAAAAACCATGGACTAAATTTTAATTATCTCAAACATATTTGAGATTAATTAAATACTACTTGAATTTATTCAAGTCCCACTAGTTAAATAATTATTTTAATTGAGCTCTACAAGACTCAATATTATTTAATTAATTCAACACTTGAATTAATTTAATTATTTAGACTCTACTAGGTCTACTAGTGTTTAATTAATTCAACACTTGAATTAATTTAATTTAGTCCCCAATAATGTTTATGAAAATCACAATTTTCAACTACATTATTTACTTGGCCAAATTTTAATCTTAGGAACACTTCCATAAATTAAAATTTATATTTCTCTCTTAGAAGTCATACTTCTATTTTTCTTTACGCTTATAAACACATTTATAAGCCGTTCAACACATTGAACTATTTTACTTCTCATCGGGATTTACAAAGCTAGTACTTGTGTGGCCCCTCAATGGTTCATTGATACAACTAGCCGTGGGTTCACATCTCTATGTGATTCGGACTAAACATGTCCTTATATGAGCATACCCCAATTGCCCCATTCTTACTTATCAACTCCTTGATAGTAAGAACGTCAGAACTCAAGTCTGATAGTACCCAACCAATCACGTTAAACGCCTAGCAGCATCGCTTACGTGATTCCCTAGGTATCACATGATAGTGCCTGCAAGAACCATTCAATTATGGTTAGCGTACAGTACGGTCCCTTCAACTCATATATCCCGACCGATTCGACAACTATTGGTTTATCGAGAGTTGTCAATGAATCGATACTATGTGTCATGTTGTGGTTGCATCGATGGTGTAATCTATGAAACCCCTTTCATAATTACCACCATACTCTGATCAGAGATTTCAACCCACACATACATGAAAAACACATAGGATATCCATACCCGTAGGTAAGCGGTGAATCCCCGACTACAATGCATCGACTCCTATGTGTTTCGACAGAACACCCAACCTTGCCACCTGATGACCCCATGAGAGTCGGTAAACAAGTCAAAGTGTAATTCTAGCACATAGAGTCTCAATGTTGTCCCGGGTCATAAGGACTAATTCTGTACAACCATAAACCAGGACTTTTCCACTCGATAAGTGAGAACCACTTGGAAAGTCCTTTTATGGAGGGTTGTTCAGTGCACTCTACAAGGAGCACCTATCTGCATGTTCGGACATCACAATGTCCCCTACCAATGAAACATGGTACTCACATCGCAGATACTAGTCTCTAACTCGAGCGGCCTTTATCCTTCTTACTGGCGGCTGAATCGACTAGGAACGGTTTAGAATATACAGTATTCCAAATATGAGTTTCATGATACTCATCATATGAGCATCTCATATTCTTTCTACTATTTGTATATTCAAGGGCTTTATCTATGCAACTAGCATGGGTATACAGATAAAGATGTGCCATAATAATAATTTCAAATATTATTAAAATAAAGATTGCTTATACATAGAGTTTCATTGTGAACACTCGGCCAACACTTGGCTCGACGGGCACCTACTCTAACAATCTCCCACTTGCACTAGAGCCAACTACCCATATGCATAAAACCCATTGATTCGCGATGCTTGTCGAATAATGGTCCAGGTAAAGGCCTAATTAGTGGATCAAAAACATAATCTGCGGAGCCGACTTTGTCAATAGACACTTCTCTTCTTTCCACAATCTCTCCGAGGATGTGGTACTTTCTCAATACTAGTTTGGATTTCTGATGAGACCTAGGCTCCTTTGCTTGACTTATAGCTCCCGTGTTGTCAAACAACACCGGGACAGGAGCAACTCCATTAGGAATGACGCCCAACTCTTGGACGAAATTCCTTATCCAAACACCCTCCCTTGCTGCATCTGATGCAGCAATGTATTCGGCCTCTGTGCTGGAATCCGTAATGTTGTCTTGCTTGGAACTCTTCCAAGAGACAGCAGCACCATAGAGCATGAACACAAAACCAGAGGTTGACTTCGAGTCATCGATATCGCTTTGGAAGCTAGAGTCGGTATAGCCTTCCAATTTTAGTTCTCCACCCCATAGACCAAGAACAATTTATTGGTCCTTCTCAACTACTTGAGGATGTCTTTCACAGCTTTCCAGTGTGAAAGACCAGGGTTCGATTGATATCTACTCACTACACTTAGTGCGAAAGCCACGTCAAGACTTGTAGATATCATCCCATACATGATTCTACCAATTGCCGAAGCATACGGAATGCGTGTCATCGCCACTATCTCTGCATCAGTCTTGGGAGACAGACTTGGATAGGGACACGCCATGACACATTGGTAGATGTCCTCTCATGGACTCATCCATCGAGAACCGCTTCACGATGGTATCAATGTATGTGGACTGGGTGAGATCAAGCCATATTTTCGATCTATCTCAATAGATCTGTATTCCCAATACAAAAGATGCTTCACCCAAGTCCTTCATCGAGAACTTACTCGCTAACCATATCTTAGTTGATTGCAACATTCCTACATCATTCCCAATGAGTAGAATGTCATCAACATACAATACCAGGAATGTCACAACACTCCCACTGACCCTCTTATACACATAGGGTTCCTCAGGATTCTTAGTAAATCAAACTATTTGATTATACTCTCGAATCTGAGGTTCCAACTCCTAGATGCCTGCTTTAGATCATAAATAGATCTCTGAAGTTTGCATACCATATGCTCACTTCCGACAGATGTAAACCCTTCAGGTTGAGACATGTAAATCACTTTCTTAAAATCCCCATTAAGAAAGACTGTCTTAACATCCATCTGCCATATCTCATAGTCATACCATGCAGCTATGGCTAGCAAAATCCTTATGGACTTGAACATTACGGCTGGGAAAAGGTTTCCTCAAAGTCAACTCCTTGTCTTTGAGTATATCCTTTTGCCACCAATCGCGTCTTGAAGGTCAATACCTTCCCATCCGCCCCAAGTCCCTATGGGAACAATTCCCTCAGACAAGATCCTACACTTGGTTCGAATGCATGAAATTCAACTCAGATTCCATTGCTTCAAGTCACTTGGATGAAGCGGCATCAGATAACGCTTCCTTGAAGGTCCTTGGATCACATCCATGGTTAGGCTCATCATGGCCCTCTTCAAGAAGCTGACCATACCTCATAGGTGGTCTCGAGACTTTCTCGGATCTTTTAGGAGCTTGTATCTCCTCTCTTGGCTCTTCGGGTGTGGGTTCTATAATTGTGGGTGTCTCTCGAACCTCTTCGAGTTCTATCATCTCCCCTTTTCTATCCAATAGAAAATTCTTTTTCCAAAAAGGTTGCGTTCCTAGAAACAAACACCTTTGTTTCTTGGGGATGATAGAAGCAATATCCAACTGAATTCCTTGGATATCCCACAAAGTAGCATAAAATGGATCGACTATCCAATTTATCTCCCACTACCTGCTTCACATAAGCAGGGCTCCCCATATTCTAAGATGAGAATATTTGGGAGGCTTACCCATCCATATCTCATATGGTGTCTGCCTTTGAATGGACATTTAATGGAATATCTTTTAATTTTAAGTTATAGAGATCGTTTTCAAGTTCACCAGTACCAATCAAACATTCATTCATGTAAATGTTGCAAACACCTTTGCAAAATAAACAAGAATATCCATTTTTATCAGCATAGAAATGGAAACAATGTTTTTTACAAAATTAGGTACAAACAAAACATCTCATAAAATTAACTTAAACTATCGTTCAATAATAAGTAAACATCCTTAATAGCCTTGGCAGCAACTCTTGCTCCATTGTCCATCCCAAAGAAGGTCACACCTTCCTTAAGCTTCCTACTTCTTCCCATCACCTGTAACCCATTACAGAGATGTGAGTCACAACAGGTATCTAATACCCAAGAAGTAGAGTTAATTGAAATGTTTACTTAAATTTAGAACATACCGTTTCCAGAACACTTCTGGGCCAGATATTCCTTGCAATTTCGCTTCCAATGTCCAGGCTTCTTGCAGTGATGACAAACATCACCAGTCTTGTCAGCCTTAACTGGTCTGGCTGCCTCAACGGGATTCGGAGATTGCCTCATCAAGGGCACGTTCTTCTTGGGACGTTGGAAAGAACTCTTCTTTCCATTCCCATGTGGATCAATCTTCGTACCAGATGAAGAACCCACATAAAGAACCAACTTCTCTTTCTTGATAGTGGACTCAAAGGTAACAAGCATGTTCACCAACTCCTCAAGGGTCGGTTCCATCTTGTTCATGTTGAAATTCACCACAAAAGGATCAAATGAGCTAGGCAGCGATAACAGCAATACTTCGGTGGTCAACTCAGAAGGCAAGATCAAATCCATGCCAACGAGCTTGTCCACTAGCCCGATCACCTTTAGGCCATGCTCATGGACCGAGGTCCCATCTCGCATGCGCAAAGTGATCAGCTCCTTGACGGTAGCATGCCTAAGAGGACGCGTTTGCTCTCCAAAGAGCTCTTTGAGGTGCAAATGAATGTCAGCAGCATTCTTTGCACCCTCAAAACGCCTCTGCAGCTCATCGTTCATAGAAGTTAGCATATAACACCTGGCTATCAAGTCATGGTCACACCATTCCTTGTAAGCCTGCAATTCCTCAGGAGTGCAGTCAGTCGGAGCCTCAACAGGGGGCGACTGAGTCAGTGTATATGTTACCCTTTCCGAATTCAAGACTATTTTCAAATTTCTTAGCCAAGTGAGGTAATTAGGTCCAGTTAATATGTGTTTGTCGAGTATTACAGATATCGAATTGCGCATCGAAGACATTGTTGATTTGTACTGAAAAGTAAAAACAGATAAATGTTGATGACTATTTTAAATATTTAGTAAGATATGAAGTTTGGACTTTTACTTCATAAATATTTGCTCCCACTGTTTTGACATCTTTCACTACCCTCTAGTGAAAACGGGAAACTCCTTTCCTCAGTAGGTACGTAAGGTCCAATTAGCGAATTGTGATCCCGAATAATATCAGCCAATCACAATTCCTAAAAGGTAGTTTCCAATTGCATCACAATGCAACCCTCTACGTAAACTTTTGTCTCACGTTTGATTAGGACCCAATAATATGACGTCGTTCATCTTTACGTGTCAAGCCTAACCCATCGATGTTGAACCTTAATGGATGGTCGCCATGAGTTCCCTCAATAATATGAGCCGAAATCATGGGAGTTCCACGTAGTTCACATCACCATGTCAATGGATGTCACAGCTTTCCGGCACCCAGGGCCCCCTCAATAATATGAGCCGAGCCCCGAGTACGGGTAGCGTTCATCATGCATCCATTGTCGATGGAAGACAAGGAAATTATAAACAAATTTATAATTCCCCTTTTCGGACTTGATATTAATTTTGAATCTTATTCAAAATGAGGGTTTTTAATTTTGAAAGGTCTCATCATTAATTTTATTTTAAAAGCTCGCCATGTTTGATCGTATGTTTGCCGGATTCATGCAACTTTGTTATTATCATAATAATAACGCACATACTCATTATTTATAACATATCATGCATATATTATAAATAGAAAACAGTACAAGGATGATCAATTGCCCCAATACTAATGGCCCGTGTGAGCCAAACACGGGCCTAGGTCCAATCCTAGGGTAAATGCACGGGATGCAATGCAACTAAATTATTACATTAGCATCCAATATTACATGTCTTCGATCTTCATAATCACCAAGGCCACCATCTTCCAATCTTGATCTTCCCCTATTCTAATATTTACAAATAAATATCCATGGCACATAGGGATACATCTCATGGGGTGGGAACGGGCCATAAACCAAGCCCACTTTAAATTGATAATTATTACAATCATACAACACAAATATCCTAGCATACACCTAGCAAATTGGGCTTGGGCTTTTGATCATCCTTCATGCATAATATCACATATCATACACCATCAATTAATTATCACTATAATTAATTGATCCAATATTATATATCTTGATCCAATCACTAACCGCCACAATTATAAATTAAATTAACAAAGTATACAAACACCTTTGTCTACTTTCAAATTAATTTATTTATAATCGAATTTCTTGTAAATCACAATTTACTATAAATAATTAAAGTCCTACTTCAATTATTTATTTTATGAGAAAATATGTGCAACAATTGTAAATTTAAACTTAAGGGCCCAAAACTCATTTTTCACCAAAATACTTAGGCCCATTTAAATTTCACAAAATATGTTGACCATCTAATGGCCCAACATCTCATGGCCCATGACACTAAGATTCTCCAAAACACTTTTGGAAACCCTAGCCGTCATCGCCGTCGCCGGAGCTCCGTCGCCGGATTCCGGCAACAAAAATTTTTTTTTTTTTTTTATTTTAAACACAAATAATTTCGGCCTACACATTTCCTTGAACAAAAATTTTCGGCCCTCATTTTAAACACCAAAAAATTTTCGGCCCTCATGATTTTATGCACAAAAATTTTCGGCCTCCATGTTTTACACCCACAAAAATTTTCGGCCTTGAGGAAAAGATTGCACAAAAAATCTCAAGCGGTTAGAAATCGATCTCAACATAATATTATGCAAATATTACACAAAAACCGTAACCATAGCTCGGATACCACTTGAAAGCGGACCGGTTACGGTGGCCGGAAGCGCAACGGAAGTCAAAAATTTTAAATTCAAGCAAGAATTTTCGGCCACCATGAATATTGTGCAATATTTACATTTTTCAAGCCATACATAGGATGTTTAGAAAATATACCTATCAATCTTTAAAAGATTGATGAATGGCACCAACTTTGTTGTCAAACAACAAAGCTCTTCAAGGCATGAAGATCTACAAGCTCCTCCTCCAAATCCTTGAAAACTTTCCTTCAAATTAGGCCCACCACAAGCTATGTAAATCCCTTCTTGCTTTGCACTAGAAAAGCAAGAAGATTTTTCAATGAGAGGACTTTTATTCTCCAACACTTGAAGAACAAAAGAGAGAAGAAAATTGGAGAGAAAATTGACTAGAAGTTTCGGCCAAGGTGTATGGAATGAGGAGGGAGAGTTGAGTCTTGGGGTAGCAAAAAAGTTAGATACAAAAGTTGTATGCCTTTGCAATTTTTTTAATCAAAAGTATTCAAGACTCTTCACCTCCCAAGCATGCAAACCCTAGCATGTCTCACATATATTATATGGTTTTTTAACACATTAAAAACCATGGACTAAATTTTAATTATCTCAAACATATTTGAGATTAATTAAATACTACTTGAATTTATTCAAGTCCCACTAGTTAAATAATTATTTTAATTGAGCTCTACAAGACTCAATATTATTTAATTAATTCAACACTTGAATTAATTTAATTATTTAGACTCTACTAGGTCTACTAGTGTTTAATTAATTCAACACTTGAATTAATTTAATTTAGTCCCCAATAATGTTTATGAAAATCACAATTTTCAACTACATTATTTACTTGGCCAAATTTTAATCTTAGGAACACTTCCATAAATTAAAATTTATATTTCTCTCTTAGAAGTCATACTTCTATTTTTCTTTACGCTTATAAACACATTTATAAGCCGTTCAACACATTGAACTATTTTACTTCTCATCGGGATTTACAAAGCTAGTACTTGTGTGGCCCTCAATGGTTCATTGATACAACTAGCCGTGGGTTCACATCTCTATGTGATTCGGACTAAACATGTCCTTATATGAGCATACCCCCATTGCCCCATTCTCACTTATCAACTCCTTGATAGTAAGAACGTCAGAACTCAAGTCTGATAGTACCCAACCAATCACGTTAAACGCCTAGCAGCATCGCTTACGTGATTCCCTAGGTATCACATGATAGTGCCTGCAAGAACCATTCAATTATGGTTAGCGTACAGTACGGTCCCTTCAACTCATATATCCCGACCGATTCGACAACTATTGGTTTATCGAGAGTTGTCAATGAATCGATACTATGTGTCATGTTGTGGTTGCATCGATGGTGTAATCTATGAAACCCCTTTCATAATTACCACCATACTCTGATCAGAGATTTCAACCCACACATACATGAAAAACACATAGGATATCCATACCCGTAGGTAAGCGGTGAATCCCCGACTACAATGCATCGACTCCTATGTGTTTCGACAGAACACCCAACCTTGCCACCTGATGAACCCATGAGAGTCGGTAAACAAGTCAAAGTGTAATTCTAGCACATAGAGTCTCAATGTTGTCCCGGGTCATAAGGACTAATTCTGTACAACCATAAACCAGGACTTTTCCACTCGATAAGTGAGAACCACTTGGAAAGTCCTTTTATGGAGGGTTGTTCAGTGCACTCTACAAGGAGCACCTATCTGCATGTTCGGACATCACAATGTCCCCTACCAATGAAACATGGTACTCACATCGCAGATACTAGTCTCTAACTCGAGCGGCCTTTATCCTTCTTACTGGCGGCTGAATCGACTAGGAACGGTTTAGAATATACAGTATTCCAAATATGAGTTTCATGATACTCATCATATGAGCATCTCATATTCTTTCTAATATTTGTATATTCAAGGGCTTTATCTATGCAACTAGCATGGGTATACAGATAAAGATGTGCCATAATAATAATTTCAAATATTATTAAAATAAAGATTGCTTATACATAGAGTTTCATTGTGAACACTCGGCCAACACTTGGCTCGACGGGCACCTACTCTAACAATTACAACAATATTGAGCAAAGTTTAGCCCATAAAGTAATCCAAAAATAGAATCCTTCCCCTTCTTAGTCCTAGGCAACCCCAAAATAAAGTCCATAGAAATTTCAATCCAAGTTCTTTTAAGAATAGCACGCAAAAGTTTTCCCAAAGTTCTATTTACAACTTCAGTTTGTCCATCCGTTTGAGGATGACAAGTAGTAGATTACAACTTTATTGTGCAAAGTTTAGCCCATAAAGTAATCCATAAATAGAATCCCTCCCCTTCTTAGACCTAGGCAACCCCAAAATAAAGTCCATAGAAATGTCAATCCAAGTTCTTTTAAAGAATAGCACGCAAAAGTGTTCCCAAAGTTCTATTGACAACTTCAGTTTGTCCATCCGTTTGAGGATGACAAGTAGTAGATTACAACAATATTGAGCAAAGTTTAGCCCATAAAGTAATCCAAAAATAGAATCTCTCCCCTTCTTAGTCCTAGGCAACCCCAAAATAAAGTCCATAGAAATATCAATCCAAGTTCTTTTTAAGAATAGCACGCAAAAGTGTTCCCAAAGTTCTATTTACAACTTCAGTTTGTCCATCCGTTTGAGGATGAAAAGTAGTAGATTACAACTTTATTTTGCAAAGTTTAGCCCATAAAGTAATCCATAAATAGAATCCCTCCCCTTCTTAGTCCTAGGCAACCCCAAAATAAAGTCCATAGAAATGTCAATCCAAGTTCTTTTAAGAATACCACGCAAAAGTGTTCCCAAAGTTCTATTTACAACTTCAGTTTGTCCATCCGTTTGAGGATGACAAGTAGTAGATTACAACTTTATTGTGCAAAGTTTAGCCCATAAAGTAATCCATAAATAGAATCCCTCCTCTTCTTAGTCCTAGGCAACCCCAAAATAAAGTCCATAGAAATGTCAATCCAAGTTCTTTTAAGAATAGCACGCAAACGTGTTCTCAAAGTTCTAGTTACAACTTCGGTTTGTCCATCCGTTTGAGGATGACAAGTAGTAGATTACAACTTTATTGTGCAAAGTTTAGCCCATAAAGTAATCCATAAATAGAATCCCTCCCCTTCTTAGTCCTAGGCAACCCCAAAATAAAGTCCATAGAAATATCAATCCAAGTTCTTTTTAAGAATAGCTCGCAAAAGTCTTCCCAAAGTTCTATTTACAACTTCAGTTTGTCCATCCGTTTGAGGATGAAAAGTAGTAGATTACAACTTTATTGTGCAAAGTTTAGCCCATAAAGTAATCCATAAATAGAATCCCTCCCCTTCTTAGTCCAAGGCAACCTCAAAATAAAGTCCATAGAAATGTCAATCCAAGTTCTTTTAAGAATAGCACGCAAACGTGTTCTCAAAGTTCTATTTACAACTTCAGTTTGTCTATCCGTTTGAGGATGACAAGTAGTAGATTACAACTTTATTGTGCAAAGTTTAGCCCATAAAGTAATCCATAAATAGAATCCCTCCCCTTCTTAGTCCTAGGCAACCCCAAAATAAGTCCATAGAAATGTCAATCCAAGTTCTTTTAAGAATAGCACGCAAACGTGTTCTCAAAGTTCTATTTACAACTTCGGTTTGTCCATCCGTTTGAGGATGACAAGTAGTAGATTACAACTTTATTGGGGCAAATTTTTGCCCATAAAGTAATCCATAAATAGAATCCCTCCCCTTCTTAGTCCTAGGCAACCCCAAAATAAAGTCCATAGAAATGTCAATCCAAGTTCTTTTAAGAATAGCACGCAAAAGTGTTCCCAAAGTTCTATTTACAACTTCAGTTTGTCCATCCGTTTGAGGATAACAAGTAGTAGATTACAACTTTATTGTGCAAAGTTTAGCCCATAAAGTAATCCATAAATAGAATCTCTCCCCTTCTTAGTCCTAGGCAACCCCAAAATAAATTCCATTGAAATGTCAATCCAAGTTCTTTTAAGAATAGCACGCAAAAGTGTTCCCAAAGTTCTATTTACAACTTCAGTTTGTCCATCCGTTTGAGGATGACAAGTAGTAGATTACAACTTTATTGTGCAAAGTTTAGCCCATAAAGTAATACATAAATAGAATCCCTCCCCCTTTTTAGTCCTAGGCAACCCCAAAATAAAGTCCATAGAAATGTCAATCCAAGTTCTTTTTAAGAATAGCACGCAAAAGTGTTCTCAAAGTTCTATTTACAACTTCAGTTTGTCCATTCGTTTGAGGATGACAAGTAGTAGATTACAACTTTATTGTGCAAAGTTTATCCCATAAAGTAATCAATAAATAGAATCCCTCCCCTTCTTAGTCCTAGGCAACCCCAAAATAAAGTCCATAGAAATGTCAATCCAAGTTCTTTTAAGAATAGCACGCAGAAGTGTTCCCAAAGTTCTATTTACAACTTCAGTTTGTCCATCCGTTTGAGGATGACAAGTAGTAGATTACAACTTTATTGTGCAAAGTTTAGCCCATAAAGTAATCCATAAATAGAATCCCTCCACTTCTCAGTCCTAGGCAACCCCAAAATAAAGTCCATAGAAATGTCAATCCAAGTTCTTTTAAGAATAGCACGCAAACGTGTTCTCAAAGTTCTATTTACAACTTCGGTTTGTCCATCCGTTTGAGGATGACAAGTAGTAGATTACAACTTTATTGTGCAAAGTTTAGCCCATAAAGTAATCCATAAATAGAATCCCTCCCCTTCTTAGTCCTAGGCAACCCCAAAATAAAGTCCATAGAAATGTCAATCCAAGTTCTTTTAAGAATAGCACGCAAACGTGTTCTCAAAGTTCTATTTACAACTTCAGTTTGTCCATCCGTTTGAGAATGACAAGTAGTAGATTACAACTTTATTGTGCAAAGTTTAGCCCATAAAATAATCCATAAATAGAATCCCTCCTCTTCTTAGTCCTAGGCAACCCCAAAATAAAGTCCATAGAAATGTCAATCCAAGTTCTTTTAAGAATAGCACGCAAAAGTGTTCCCAAAGTTCTATTTACAACTTCAGTTTGTCCATCCGTTTGAGGATGACAAGTAGTAGATTACAACTTTATTGTGCAAAGTCTAGCCCATAAAGTAATCCATAAATAGAATCCCTCCCCTTCTTAGTCCTAGGCAACATCAAAATAAAGTCCGTAGAAATGTCAATCCAAGTTCTTTTATGAATAGCACGCAAAAGTGTTCCCAAAGTTCTATTTACAACTTCAGTTTGTCCATCCCTTTGAGGATGACAAGTAGTAGATTACAACTTTATTGTGCAAAGTTTAGCCCATAAAGTAATCCATAAATAGAATCCCTCCCCTTCTTAGTCCTAGGCAACTCCAAAATAAAGTCCATAGAAATGTCAATCCAAGTTCTTTTTAAGAAAAGCAGGCAAAAGTGTTCCCAAAGTTCTATTGACAACTTCAGTTTGTCCATCCGTTTGAGGATGACAAGTAGTAGATTACAACAATATTGAGCAAAGTTTAGCCCATAAAGTAATCCAAAAATAGAATCCCTCCCCTTCTTAGTCCTAGGCAACCCCAAAATAAAGTCCATAGAAATTTCAATCCAAGTTCTTTTAAGAATAGTACGCAAAAGTTTTCCCAAAGTTCTATTTACAACTTCAGTTTGTCCATCCGTTTGAGGATGACAAGTAGTAGATTACAACTTTATTGTGCAAAGTTTAGCCCATATAGTAATCCATAAATAGAATCCCTCCCCTTCTTAGACCTAGGCAACCCCAAAATAAAGTCCATAGAAATGTCAATCCAAGTTCTTTTTAAGAATAGCACGCAAAAGTGTTCCCAAAGTTCTATTGACAACTTCAGTTTGTCCATCCGTTTGAGGATGACAAGTAGTAGATTACAACAATATTGAGCAAAGTTTAGCCCATAAAGTAATCCAAAAATAGAATCCCTCCCCTTCTTAGTCCTAGGCAACCCCAAAATAAAGTCCATAGAAATATCAATCCAAGTTCTTTTTAAGAATAGCACGCAAAAGTGTTCCCAAAGTTCTATTTACAACTTAAGTTTGTCCATCCGTTTGAGGATGAAAAGTAGTAGATTACAACTTTATTGTGCAAAGTTTAGCCCATAAAGTAAACCATAAATAGAATCCCTCCCCTTCTTAGTCCTAGGCAACCCCAAAATAAAGTCCATAGAAATGTCAATCCAAGTTCTTTTAAGAATAGCACGCAAAAGTGTTCCCAAAGTTCTATTTACAACTTCAGTTTGTCCATCCGTTTGAGGATGACAAGTAGTAGATTACAACTTTATTGTGCAAAGTTTAGCCCATAAAGTAATCCATAAATAGAATCCCTCCTCTTCTTAGTCCTAGGCAACCCCAAAATGTAGTCCATAGAAATGTCAATCCAAGTTCTTTTAAGAATAGCACGCAAAAGTGTTCCCAAAGTTCTATTTACAACTTCTGTTTGTCCATCCGTTTGAGGATGACAAGTAGTAGATTACAACTTTATTGTGCAAAGTTTAGCCCATAAAGTAATCCATAAATAGAATCCCTCCCCTTCTTAGTCCTAGGCAACCCCAAAATAAAGTCCATAGAAATGTCAATCCAAGTTCTTTTAAGAATAGCACGCAAACGTGTTCTCAAAGTTCTATTTAGAACTTCAGTTTGTCCATCCGTTTGAGGATGACAAGTAGTAGATTACAACTTTATTGTGCAAAGTTTAGCCCATAAAGTAATTCATAAATAGAATATCTCCTCTTCTTAGTCCTAGGCAACCCCAAAATAAAGTCCATAGAAATGTCAATCCAAGTTCTTTTAAGAATAGCACTCAAACGTGTTCTCAAAGTTCTATTTACAACTTCAGTTTGTCCATCCGTTTGAGGATGACAAGAAGTAGATTACAACTTTATTGTGCAAAGTTTAGCCCATAAAGTAATTCATAAATAGAATCCCTCCCCTGCTTAGTCCTAGGCAACCCCAAAATAAAGTCTATAGAAAGGTCAATCCAAGTTCTTTTTAAAAATAGCACGCAAAAGAGTTCCCAAAGTTCTATTGACAACTTCAGTTCTATGGACTTTATTTTGGGGTTGCCTAGGACTAAGAGGGGACGGATTCTATTTATGGATTACTTTATGTCAGTCCAAGTTCTTTTAAGAATAGCACGCAAAAGTGTTCCCAAAGTAATATTTACAACTTCGGTTTGTCCATCCGTTTTAGGATGACAAGTAGTAGATTACAACTTTATTGTGCAAAGTTTAGCCCATAAAGTAATCCAAAAATAGAATCCCTCCCCTTCTTAGTCCAAGGCAACCCCAAAATAAAGTCCATAGAAATATCAATCCAAGTTCTTTTTAAGAATAGCTCGCAAAAGTGTTCCCAAAGTTCTATTTACAACTTCAGTTTGTCCATCCGTTTGAGGATGACAAGTAGTAGATTACAACTTTATTGTGCAAAGTTTAGCCCATAAAGTAATCCATAAATAGAATCCCTCCCCTTCTTAGTCCAAGGCAACCTCAAAATAAAGTCCATAGAAATGTCAATCCAAGTTCTTTTAAGAATAGCACGCAAACGTGTTCTCAAAGTTCTATTTACAACTTCAGTTTGTCCATCCGTTTGAGGATGACAAGTAGTAGATTACAACTTTATTGTGCAAAGTTTAGCCCATAAAGTAATCCATAAATAGAATCCCTCCCCTTCTTAGTCCTAGGCAACCCCAAAATAAAGTCCATAGAAATATCAATCCAAGTTCTTTTTAAGAATAGCTCGCAAAAGTGTTCCCAAAGTTCTATTTACAACTTCAGTTTGTCCATCCGTTTGAGGATGAAAAGTAGTAGATTACAACTTTATTGTGCAAAGTTTAGCCCATAAAGTAATCCATAAATAGAATCCCTCCCCTTCTTAGTCCAAGGCAACCTCAAAATAAAGTCCATAGAAATGTCAATCCAAGTTCTTTTAAGAATAGCACGCAAAAGTGTTCCCAAAGTTCTATTTACAACTTCAGTTTGTCCATCCGTTTGAGGATGACAAGTAGTAGATTACAACTTTATTGTGCAAAGTTTAGCCCATAAAGTAATCCATAAATAGAATCCCTCCCCTTCTTAGTCCTAGGCAACCCCAAAATAAGTCCATAGAAATGTCAATCCAAGTTCTTTTAAGAATAGCACGCAAACGTGTTCTCAAAGTTCTATTTACAACTTCGGTTTGTCCATCCGTTTGAGGATGACAAGTAGTAGATTACAACTTTATTGTGCCAAGTTTAGCCCATAAAGTAATCCATAAATAGAATCCCTCCCCTTCTTAGTCCTAGGCAACCCCAAAATAAAGTCCATAGAAATGTCAATCCAAGTTCTTTTAAGAATAGCATGCAAAAGTGTTCCTAAAGTTCTATTTACAACTTCAGTTTGTCCATCCGTTTGAGGATAACAAGTAGTAGATTACAACTTTATTGTGCAAAGTTTAGCCCATAAAGTAATCCATAAATAGAATCTCTCCCCTTCTTAGTCCTAGGCAACCCCAAAATAAAGTCCATAGAAATGTCAATCCAAGTTCTTTTAAGAATAGCACGCAAAAGTGTTCCCAAAGTTCTATTTACAACTTCAGTTTGTCCATCCGTTTGAGGATGACAAGTAGTAGATTACAACTTTATTGTGCAAAGTTTAGCCCATAAAGTAATCCATAAATAGAATCCCTCCCCCTTCTTAGTCCTAGGCAACCCCAAAATAAAGTCCATAGAAATGTCAATCCAAGTTCTTTTTAAGAATAGCACGCAAAAGTGTTCTCAAAGTTCTATTTACAACTTCAGTTTGTCCATTCGTTTGAGGATGACAAGTAGTAGATTACAACTTTATTGTGCAAAGTTTATCCCATAAAGTAATCAATAAATAGAATCCCTCCCCTTCTTAGTCCTAGGCAACCCCAAAATAAAGTCCATAGAAATGTCAATCCAAGTTCTTTTTAAGAATAGCACGCAAAAGTGTTCCCAAAGTTCTATTGACAACTTCAGTTTGTCCTCCGTTTGAGGATGACAAGTAGTAGATTACAACAATATTGAGCAAAGTTTAGCTCATAAAGTAATCCAAAAATAGAATCCCTCCCCTTCTTAGTCCTAGGCAACCCCAAAATAAAGTCCATAGAAATATCAATCCAAGTTCTTTTTAAGAATAGCACGCAAAAGTGTTCCCAAAGTTCTATTTACAACTTCAGTTTGTCCATCCGTTTGAGGATGAAAAGTAGTAGATTACAACTTTATTGTGCAAAGTTTAGCCCATAAAGTAAACCATAAATAGAATCCCTCCCCTTCTTAGTCCTAGGCAACCCCAAAATAAAGTCCATAGAAATGTCAATCCAAGTTCTTTTAAGAATAGCACGCAAAAGTGTTCCCAAAGTTCTATTTACAACTTCAGTTTGTCCATCCGTTTGAGGATGACAAGTAGTAGATTACAACTTTATTGTGCAAAGTTTAGCCCATAAAGTAATCCATAAATAGAATCCCTCCCCTTCTTAGTCCTAGGCAACCCCAAAATAAAGTCCATAGAAATGTCAATCCAAGTTCTTTTAAGAATAGCACGCAAACGTGTTCTCAAAGTTCTATTTACAACTTCGGTTTGTCCATCCGTTTGAGGATGACAATTAGTAGATTACAACTTTATTGTGCAAAGTTTAGCCCATAAAGTAATCCATAAATAGAATCCCTCCCCTTCTTAGTCCTAGGCAACCCCAAAATAAAGTCCATAGAAATGTCAATCCAAGTTCTTTTAAGAATAGCACGCAAAAGTGTTCCCAAAGTTCTATTTACAACTTCAGTTTGTCCATCCGTTTGAGGATGACAAGTAGTAGATTACAACTTTATTGTGCAAAGTTTAGCCCATAAAGTATTCCATAAATTGAATCCCTCCCCTTCTTAGTCCTAGGCAACCCCAAAATAAAGTCCATAGAAATGTCAATCCAAGTTCTTTTAAGCATAGCACGCAAACGTGTTCTCAAAGTTCTATTTACAACTTCAGTTTGTCCATCCGTTTGAGGATGACAAGTAGTAGATTACAACTTTATTGTGCAAATTTTAGCCCATAAAGTAATCCATAAATAGAATCCCTCCTCTTCTTAGTCCTAGGCAACCCCAAAATAAAGTCCATAGAAATGTCAATCCAAGTTCTTTTAAGAATAGCACGCAAACGTGTTCTCAAAGTTCTATTTACAACTTCGGTTTGTCCATCCGTTTGAGGATGACAAGTAGTAGATTACAACTTTATTGTGCAAAGTTTAGCCCATAAAGTAATCCATAAATAGAATCCCTCCTCTTCTTAGTCCTAGGCAACCCCAAAATGTAGTCCATAGAAATGTCAATCCAAGTTCTTTTAAGAATAGCACGCAAAAGAGTTCCCAAAGTTCTATTTACAACTTCTGTTTGTCCATCCGTTTGAGGATGACAAGTAGTAGATTACAACTTTATTGTGCAAAGTTTAGCCCATAAAGTAATCCATAAATAGAATCCCTCCCCTTCTTAGTCCTAGGCAACCCCAAAATAAAGTCCATAGAAATGTCAATCCAAGTTCTTTTAAGAATAGCACGCAAACGTGTTCTCAAAGTTCTATTTAGAACTTCAGTTTGTCCATCCGTTTGAGGATGACAAGTAGTAGATTACAACTTTATTGTGCAAAGTTTAGCCCATAAAGTAATTCATAAATAGAATATCTCCTCTTCTTAGTCCTAGGCAACCCCAAAATAAAGTCCATAGAAATGTCAATCCAAGTTCTTTTAAGAATAGCACTCAAACGTGTTCTCAAAGTTCTATTTACAACTTCAGTTTGTCCATCCGTTTGAGGATGACAAGTAGTAGATTACAACTTTATTGTGCAAAGTTTAGCCCATAAAGTAATTCATAAATAGAATCCCTCCCCTGCTTAGTCCTAGGCAACCCCAAAATAAAGTCTATAGAAAGGTCAATCCAAGTTCTTTTTAAAAATAGCACGCAAAAGAGTTCCCAAAGTTCTATTGACAACTTCAGTTCTATGGACTTTATTTTGGGGTTGCCTAGGACTAAGAGGGGACGGATTCTATTTATGGATTACTTTATGTCAGTCCAAGTTCTTTTAAGAATAGCACGCAAAAGTGTTCCCAAAGTAATATTTACAACTTCGGTTTGTCCATCCGTTTTAGGATGACAAGTAGTAGATTACAACTTTATTGTGCAAAGTTTAGCCCATAAAGTAATCCAAAAATAGAATCCCTCCCCTTCTTAGTCCTAGGCAACCCCAAAATAAAGTCCATAGAAATATCAATCCAAGTTCTTTTTAAGAATAGCTCGCAAAAGTGTTCCCAAAGTTCTATTTACAACTTCAGTTTGTCCATCCGTTCGAGGATGACAAGTAGTAGATTACAACTTTATTGTGCAAAGTTTAGCCCATAAAGTAATCCATAAATAGAATCCCTCCCCTTCTTAGTCCAAGGCAACCTCAAAATAAAGTCCATAGAAATGTCAATCCAAGTTCTTTTTAGAATAGCACGCAAACGTGTTCTCAAAGTTCTATTTACAACTTCAGTTTGTCCATCCGTTTGAGGATGACAAGTAGTAGATTACAACTTTATTGTGCAAAGTTTAGCCCATAAAGTAATCCATAAATAGAATCCCTCCCCTTCTTAGTCCTAGGCAACCCCAAAATAAAGTCCATAGAAATATCAATCCAAGTTCTTTTAAGAATAGCTCGCAAAAGTGTTCCCAAAGTTCTATTTACAACTTCAGTTTGTCCATCCGTTTGAGGATGACAAGTAGTAGATTACAACTTTATTGTGCAAAGTTTAGCCCATAAAGTAATCCATAAATAGAATCCCTCCTCTTCTTAGTCCTAGGCAACCCCAAAATGTAGTCCATAGAAATGTCAATCCAAGTTCTTTTAAGAATAGCACGCAAAAGTGTTCCCAAAGTTCTATTTACAACTTCTGTTTGTCCATCCGTTTGAGGATGACAAGTAGTAGATTACAACTTTATTGTGCAAAGTTTAGCCCATAAAGTAATCCATAAATAGAATCCCTCCCCTTCTTAGTCCTAGGCAACCCCAAAATAAAGTCCATAGAAATGTCAATCCAAGTTCTTTTAAGAATAGCACGCAAACGTGTTCTCAAAGTTCTATTTAGAACTTCAGTTTGTCCATCCGTTTGAGGATGACAAGTAGTAGATTACAACTTTATTGTGCAAAGTTTAGCCCATAAAGTAATTCATAAATAGAATATCTCCTCTTCTTAGTCCTAGGCAACCCCAAAATAAAGTCCATAGAAATGTCAATCCAAGTTCTTTTAAGAATAGCACTCAAACGTGTTCTCAAAGTTCTATTTACAACTTCAGTTTGTCCATCCGTTTGAGGATGACAAGTAGTAGATTACAACTTTATTGTGCAAAGTTTAGCCCATAAAGTAATTCATAAATAGAATCTCTCCCCTGCTTAGTCCTAGGCAACCCCAAAATAAAGTCTATAGAAAGGTCAATCCAAGTTCTTTTTAAAAATAGCACGCAAAAGAGTTCCCAAAGTTCTATTGACAACTTCAGTTCTATGGACTTTATTTTGGGGTTGCTTAGGACTAAGAGGGGACGGATTCTATTTATGGATTACTTTATGTCAGTCCAAGTTCTTTTAAGAATAGCACGCAAAAGTGTTCCCAAAGTAATATTTACAACTTCGGTTTGTCCATCCGTTTTAGGATGACAAGTAGTAGATTACAACTTTATTGTGCAAAGTTTAGCCCATAAAGTAATCCAAAAATGGAATCCCTCCCCTTCTTAGTCCAAGGCAACCCCAAAATAAAGTCCATAGAAATATCAATCCAAGTTCTTTTTAAGAATAGCTCGCAAAAGTGTTCCCAAAGTTCTATTTACAACTTCAGTTTGTCCATCCGTTTGAGGATGACAAGTAGTAGATTACAACTTTATTGTGCAAAGTTTAGCCCATAAAGTAATCCATAAATAGAATCCCTCCCCTTCTTAGTCCAAGGCAACCTCAAAATAAAGTCCATAGAAATGTCAATCCAAGTTCTTTTAAGAATAGCACGCAAACGTGTTCTCAAAGTTCTATTTACAACTTCAGTTTGTCCATCCGTTTGAGGATGACAAGTAGTAGATTACAACTTTATTGTGCAAAGTTTAGCCCATAAAGTAATCCATAAATAGAATCCCTCCCCTTCTTAGTCCTAGGCAACCCCAAAATAAAGTCCTTAGAAATATCAATCCAAGTTCTTTTTAAGAATAGCTCGCAAAAGTGTTCCCAAAGTTCTATTTACAACTTCAGTTTGTCCATCCGTTTGAGGATGAAAAGTAGTAGATTACAACTTTATTGTGCAAAGTTTAGCCCATAAAGTAATCCATAAATAGAATCCCTCCCCTTCTTAGTCCAAGGCAACCTCAAAATAAAGTCCATAGAAATGTCAATCCAAGTTCTTTTAAGAATAGCACGCAAAAGTGTTCCCAAAGTTCTATTTACAACTTCAGTTTGTCCATCCGTTTGAGGATGACAAGTAGTAGATTACAACTTTATTGTGCAAAGTTTAGCCCATAAAGTAATCCATAAATAGAATCCCTCCCCTTCTTAGTCCTAGGCAACCCCAAAATAAGTCCATAGAAATGTCAATCCAAGTTCTTTTAAGAATAGCACGCAAACGTGTTCTCAAAGTTCTATTTACAACTTCGGTTTGTCCATCCGTTTGAGGATGACAAGTAGTAGATTACAACTTTATTGTGCCAAGTTTAGCCAATAAAGTAATCCATAAATAGAATCCCTCCCCTTCTTAGTCCTAGGCAACCCCAAAATAAAGTCCATAGAAATGTCAATCCAAGTTCTTTTAAGAATAGCATGCAAAAGTGTTCCCAAAGTTCTATTTACAACTTCAGTTTGTCCATCCGTTTGAGGATAACAAGTAGTAGATTACAACTTTATTGTGCAAAGTTTAGCCCATAAAGTAATCCATAAATAGAATCTCTCCCCTTCTTAGTCCTAGGCAACCCCAAAATAAAGTCCATAGAAATGTCAATCCAAGTTCTTTTAAGAATAGCACGCAAAAGTGTTCCCAAAGTTCTATTTACAACTTCAGTTTGTCCATCCGTTTGAGGATGACAAGTAGTAGATTACAACTTTATTGTGCAAAGTTTAGCCCATAAAGTAATCCATAAATAGAATCCCTCCCCCTTCTTAGTCCTAGGCAACCCCAAAATAAAGTCCATAGAAATGTCAATCCAAGTTCTTTTTAAGAATAGCACGCAAAAGTGTTCTCAAAGTTCTATTTACAACTTCAGTTTGTCCATTCGTTTGAGGATGACAAGTAGTAGATTACAACTTTATTGTGCAAAGTTTATCCCATAAAGTAATCAATAAATAGAATCCCTCCCCTTCTTAGTCCTAGGCAACCCCAAAATAAAGTCCATAGAAATGTCAATCCAAGTTCTTTTTAAGAATAGCACGCAAAAGTGTTCCCAAAGTTCTATTGACAACTTCAGTTTGTCCTCCGTTTGAGGATGACAAGTAGTAGATTACAACAATATTGAGCAAAGTTTAGCTCATAAAGTAATCCAAAAATAGAATCCCTCCCCTTCTTAGTCCTAGGCAACCCCAAAATAAAGTCCATAGAAATATCAATCCAAGTTCTTTTTAAGAATAGCACGCAAAAGTGTTCCCAAAGTTCTATTTACAACTTCAGTTTGTCCATCCGTTTGAGGATGAAAAGTAGTAGATTACAACTTTATTGTGCAAAGTTTAGCCCATAAAGTAAACCATAAATAGAATCCCTCCCCTTCTTAGTCCTAGGCAACCCCAAAATAAAGTCCATAGAAATGTCAATCCAAGTTCTTTTAAGAATAGCACGCAAAAGTGTTCCCAAAGTTCTATTTACAACTTCAGTTTGTCCATCCGTTTGAGGATGACAAGTAGTAGATTACAACTTTATTGTGCAAAGTTTAGCCCATAAAGTAATCCATAAATAGAATCCCTCCCCTTCTTAGTCCTAGGCAACCCCAAAATAAAGTCCATAGAAATGTCAATCCAAGTTCTTTTAAGAATAGCACGCAAACGTGTTCTCAAAGTTCTATTTACAACTTCGGTTTGTCCATCCGTTTGAGGATGACAATTAGTAGATTACAACTTTATTGTGCAAAGTTTAGCCCATAAAGTAATCCATAAATAGAATCCCTCCCCTTCTTAGTCCTAGGCAACCCCAAAATAAAGTCCATAGAAATGTCAATCCAAGTTCTTTTAAGAATAGCACGCAAAAGTGTTCCCAAAGTTCTATTTACAACTTCAGTTTGTCCATCCGTTTGAGGATGACAAGTAGTAGATTACAACTTTATTGTGCAAAGTTTAGCCCATAAAGTATTCCATAAATTGAATCCCTCCCCTTCTTAGTCCTAGGCAACCCCAAAATAAAGTCCATAGAAATGTCAATCCAAGTTCTTTTAAGCATAGCACGCAAACGTGTTCTCAAAGTTCTATTTACAACTTCAGTTTGTCCATCCGTTTGAGGATGACAAGTAGTAGATTACAACTTTATTGTGCAAATTTTAGCCCATAAAGTAATCCATAAATAGAATCCCTCCTCTTCTTAGTCCTAGGCAACCCCAAAATAAAGTCCATAGAAATGTCAATCCAAGTTCTTTTAAGAATAGCACGCAAACGTGTTCTCAAAGTTCTATTTACAACTTCGGTTTGTCCATCCGTTTGAGGATGACAAGTAGTAGATTACAACTTTATTGTGCAAAGTTTAGCCCATAAAGTAATCCATAAATAGAATCCCTCCTCTTCTTAGTCCTAGGCAACCCCAAAATGTAGTCCATAGAAATGTCAATCCAAGTTCTTTTAAGAATAGCACGCAAAAGAGTTCCCAAAGTTCTATTTACAACTTCTGTTTGTCCATCCGTTTGAGGATGACAAGTAGTAGATTACAACTTTATTGTGCAAAGTTTAGCCCATAAAGTAATCCATAAATAGAATCCCTCCCCTTCTTAGTCCTAGGCAACCCCAAAATAAAGTCCATAGAAATGTCAATCCAAGTTCTTTTAAGAATAGCACGCAAACGTGTTCTCAAAGTTCTATTTAGAACTTCAGTTTGTCCATCCGTTTGAGGATGACAAGTAGTAGATTACAACTTTATTGTGCAAAGTTTAGCCCATAAAGTAATTCATAAATAGAATATCTCCTCTTCTTAGTCCTAGGCAACCCCAAAATAAAGTCCATAGAAATGTCAATCCAAGTTCTTTTAAGAATAGCACTCAAACGTGTTCTCAAAGTTCTATTTACAACTTCAGTTTGTCCATCCGTTTGAGGATGACAAGTAGTAGATTACAACTTTATTGTGCAAAGTTTAGCCCATAAAGTAATTCATAAATAGAATCCCTCCCCTGCTTAGTCCTAGGCAACCCCAAAATAAAGTCTATAGAAAGGTCAATCCAAGTTCTTTTTAAAAATAGCACGCAAAAGAGTTCCCAAAGTTCTATTGACAACTTCAGTTCTATGGACTTTATTTTGGGGTTGCCTAGGACTAAGAGGGGACGGATTCTATTTATGGATTACTTTATGTCAGTCCAAGTTCTTTTAAGAATAGCACGCAAAAGTGTTCCCAAAGTAATATTTACAACTTCGGTTTGTCCATCCGTTTTAGGATGACAAGTAGTAGATTACAACTTTATTGTGCAAAGTTTAGCCCATAAAGTAATCCAAAAATAGAATCCCTCCCCTTCTTAGTCCTAGGCAACCCCAAAATAAAGTCCATAGAAATATCAATCCAAGTTCTTTTTAAGAATAGCTCGCAAAAGTGTTCCCAAAGTTCTATTTACAACTTCAGTTTGTCCATCCGTTCGAGGATGACAAGTAGTAGATTACAACTTTATTGTGCAAAGTTTAGCCCATAAAGTAATCCATAAATAGAATCCCTCCCCTTCTTAGTCCAAGGCAACCTCAAAATAAAGTCCATAGAAATGTCAATCCAAGTTCTTTTTAGAATAGCACGCAAACGTGTTCTCAAAGTTCTATTTACAACTTCAGTTTGTCGATCCGTTTGAGGATGACAAGTAGTAGATTACAACTTTATTGTGCAAAGTTTAGCCCATAAAGTAATCCATAAATAGAATCCCTCCCCTTCTTAGTCCTAGGCAACCCCAAAATAAAGTCCATAGAAATATCAATCCAAGTTCTTTTTAAGAATAGCTCGCAAAAGTGTTCCCAAAGTTCTATTTACAACTTCAGTTTGTCCATCCGTTTGAGGATGACAAGTAGTAGATTACAACTTTATTGTGCAAAGTTTAGCCCATAAAGTAATCCATAAATAGAATCCCTCCTCTTCTTAGTCCTAGGCAACCCCAAAATGTAGTCCATAGAAATGTCAATCCAAGTTCTTTTAAGAATAGCACGCAAAAGTGTTCCCAAAGTTCTATTTACAACTTCTGTTTGTCCATCCGTTTGAGGATGACAAGTAGTAGATTACAACTTTATTGTGCAAAGTTTAGCCCATAAAGTAATCCATAAATAGAATCCCTCCCCTTCTTAGTCCTAGGCAACCCCAAAATAAAGTCCATAGAAATGTCAATCCAAGTTCTTTTAAGAATAGCACGCAAACGTGTTCTCAAAGTTCTATTTAGAACTTCAGTTTGTCCATCCGTTTGAGGATGACAAGTAGTAGATTACAACTTTATTGTGCAAAGTTTAGCCCATAAAGTAATTCATAAATAGAATATCTCCTCTTCTTAGTCCTAGGCAACCCCAAAATAAAGTCCATAGAAATGTCAATCCAAGTTCTTTTAAGAATAGCACTCAAACGTGTTCTCAAAGTTCTATTTACAACTTCAGTTTGTCCATCCGTTTGAGGATGACAAGTAGTAGATTACAACTTTATTGTGCAAAGTTTAGCCCATAAAGTAATTCATAAATAGAATCTCTCCCCTGCTTAGTCCTAGGCAACCCCAAAATAAAGTCTATAGAAAGGTCAATCCAAGTTCTTTTTAAAAATAGCACGCAAAAGAGTTCCCAAAGTTCTATTGACAACTTCAGTTCTATGGACTTTATTTTGGGGTTGCCTAGGACTAAGAGGGGACGGATTCTATTTATGGATTACTTTATGTCAGTCCAAGTTCTTTTAAGAATAGCACGCAAAAGTGTTCCCAAAGTAATATTTACAACTTCGGTTTGTCCATCCGTTTTAGGATGACAAGTAGTAGATTACAACTTTATTGTGCAAAGTTTAGCCCATAAAGTAATCCAAAAATAGAATCCCTCCCCTTCTTAGTCCAAGGCAACCCCAAAATAAAGTCCATAGAAATATCAATCCAAGTTCTTTTAAGAATAGCTCGCAAAAGTGTTCCCAAAGTTTTATTTACAACTTCAGTTTGTCCATCCGTTTGAGGATGACAAGTAGTAGATTACAACTTATTGTGCAAAGTTTAGCCCATAAAGTAATCCATAAATAGAATCCCTCCCCTTCTTAGTCCAAGGCAACCTCAAAATAAAGTCCATAGAAATGTCAATCCAAGTTCTTTTAAGAATAGCACGCAAACGTGTTCTCAAAGTTCTATTTACAACTTCAGTTTGTCCATCCGTTTGAGTATGACAAGTAGTAGATTACAACTTTATTGTGCAAAGTTTAGCCCATAAAGTAATCCATAAATAGAATCCCTCCCCTTCTTAGTCCTAGGCAACCCCAAAATAAAGTCCATAGAAATATCAATCCAAGTTCTTTTAAGAATAGCTCGCAAAAGTGTTCCCAAAGTTCTATTTACAACTTCAGTTTGTCCATCCGTTTGAGGATGAAAAGTAGTAGATTACAACTTTATTGTGCAAAGTTTAGCCCATAAAGTAATCCATAAATAGAATCCCTCCCCTTCTTAGTCCAAGGCAACCTCAAAATAAAGTCCATAGAAATGTCAATCCAAGTTCTTTTAAGAATAGCACGCAAAAGTGTTCCCAAAGTTCTATTTACAACTTCAGTTTGTCCATCCGTTTGAGGATGACAAGTAGTAGATTACAACTTTATTGTGCAAAGTTTAGCCCATAAAGTAATCCATAAATAGAATCCCTCCCCTTCTTAGTCCTAGGCAACCCCAAAATAAGTCCATAGAAATGTCAATCCAAGTTCTTTTAAGAATAGCACGCAAACGTGTTCTCAAAGTTCTATTTACAACTTCGGTTTGTCCATCCGTTTGAGGATGACAAGTAGTAGATTACAACTTTATTGTGCCAAGTTTAGCCCATAAAGTAATCCATAAATAGAATCCCTCCCCTTCTTAGTCCTAGGCAACCCCAAAATAAAGTCCATAGAAATGTCAATCCAAGTTCTTTTAAGAATAGCATGCAAAAGTGTTCCCAAAGTTCTATTTACAACTTCAGTTTGTCCATCCGTTTGAGGATAACAAGTAGTAGATTACAACTTTATTGTGCAAAGTTTAGCCCATAAAGTAATCCATAAATAGAATCTCTCCCCTTCTTAGTCCTAGGCAACCCCAAAATAAAGTCCATAGAAATGTCAATCCAAGTTCTTTTAAGAATAGCACGCAAAAGTGTTCCCAAAGTTCTATTTACAACTTCAGTTTGTCCATCCGTTTGAGGATGACAAGTAGTAGATTACAACTTTATTGTGCAAAGTTTAGCCCATAAAGTAATCCATAAATAGAATCCCTCCCCCTTCTTAGTCCTAGTCAACCCCAAAATAAAGTCCATAGAAATGTCAATCCAAGTTCTTTTAAGAATAGCACGCAAAAGTGTTCTCAAAGTTCTATTTACAACTTCAGTTTGTCCATTCGTTTGAGGATGACAAGTAGTAGATTACAACTTTATTGTGCAAAGTTTAGCCCATAAAGTAATCCATAAATAGAATCCCTCCCCTTCTTAGTCCTAGGCAACCCCAAAATAAAGTCCATAGAAATGTCAATCCAAGTTCTTTTAAGAATAGCACGCAAAAGTGTTCCCAAAGTTCTATTTACAACTTCAGTTTGTCCATCCGTTTGAGGATGACAAGTAGTAGATTACAACAATATTGATGCAAAGTTTAGCCCATAAA
The DNA here is from genome assembly GCF_022965805.1 of Primulina eburnea. Classification (NCBI taxonomy): domain Eukaryota; kingdom Viridiplantae; phylum Streptophyta; class Magnoliopsida; order Lamiales; family Gesneriaceae; genus Primulina; species Primulina eburnea. The sequence continues at coordinate 131,346 of NW_027331304.1, forward strand.
GTAATCCAAAAATAGAATCCCTCCCCTTCTTAGTCCTAGGCAACCCCAAAATAAAGTCCATAGAAATGTCAATCCAAGTTCTTTTAAGAATAGCACGCAAAAGTGTTCCCAAAGTTCTATTTACAACTTCAGTTTGTCCATCCGTTTGAGGATGACAAGTAGTAGATTACAACTTTATTGTGCAAAGTTTAGCCCATAAAGTAATCCATAAATAGAATCCCTCCCCTTCTTAGTCCTAGGCAACCCCAAAATAAAGTCCATAGAAATGTCAATCCAAGTTCTTTTAAGAATAGCACGCAAAAGTGTTCCCAAAGTTCTATTTACAACTTCAGTTTGTCCATCCGTTTGAGGATGACAAGTAGTAGATTACAACTTTATTGTGCAAAGTTTAGCCCATAAAGTAATCCATAAATAGAATCCCTCCCCTTCTTAGTCCTAGGCAACCCCAAAATAAAGTCCATAGAAATGTCAATCCAAGTTCTTTTAAGAATAGCACGCAAACGTGTTCTCAAAGTTCTATTTACAACTTCAGTTTGTCCATCCGTTTGAGGATGACAAGTAGTAGATTACAACTTATTGTGCAAAGTTTAGCCCATAAAGTAATCCATAAATAGAATCCCTCCCCTTCTTAGTCCTAGGCAACCCCAAAATAAAGTCCATAGAAATGTCAATCCAAGTTCTTTTAAGAATAGCACGCAAAAGTGTTCCCAAAGTTCTATTTACAACTTCAGTTTGTCCATCCGTTTGAGGATGACAAGTAGTAGATTACAACTTTATTGTGCAAAGTTTAGCCCATAAAGTAATCCATAAATTAGAATCCCTCCCCTTCTTAGTCCTAGGCAACCCCAAAATAAAGTCCATAGAAATGTCAATCCAAGTTCTTTTAAGCATAGCACGCAAACGTGTTCTCAAAGTTCTATTTACAACTTCAGTTTGTCCATCCGTTTGAGGATGACAAGTAGTAGATTACAACTTTATTGTGCAAAGTTTAGCCCATAAAGTAATCCATAAATAGAATCCCTCCTCTTCTTAGTCCTAGGCAACCCCAAAATAAAGTCCATAGAAATGTCAATCCAAGTTCTTTTAAGAATAGCACGCAAACGTGTTCTCAAAGTTCTATTTACAACTTCGGTTTGTCCATCCGTTTGAGGATGACAAGTAGTAGATTACAACTTTATTGTGCAAAGTTTAGCCCATAAAGTAATCCATAAATAGAATCCCTCCTCTTCTTAGTCCTAGGCAACCCCAAAATGTAAGTCCATAGAAATGTCAATCCAAGTTCTTTTAAGAATAGCACGCAAAAGTGTTCCCAAAGTTCTATTTACAACTTCTGTTTGTCCATCCGTTTGAGGATGACAAGTAGTAGATTACAACTTTATTGTGCAAAGTTTAGCCCATAAAGTAATCCATAAATAGAATCCCTCCCCTTCTTAGTCCTAGGCAACCCCAAAATAAAGTCCATAGAAATGTCAATCCAAGTTCTTTTAAGAATAGCACGCAAACGTGTTCTCAAAGTTCTATTTAGAACTTCAGTTTGTCCATCCGTTTGAGGATGACAAGTAGTAGATTACAACTTTATTGTGCAAAGTTTAGCCCATAAAGTAATTCCATAAATAGAATATCTCCTCTTCTTAGTCCTAGGCAACCCCAAAATAAAGTCCATAGAAATGTCAATCCAAGTTCTTTTAAGAAGAGCACGCCAACGTGTTCTCAAAGTTCTATTTACAACTTCAGGTTGTCCATCCGTTGAGGATGACAAGTAGTAGATACAAACTTTATTGTGCAAAGTTTAGCCCATAAAGTAATATCCATAAATAGAATCCCTCCTCCTTCTTAGTCCTAGGCAACCCCAAAATAAAGTCCATAGAAATGTCAATCCAAGTTCTTTTAAGAATAGCACGCAAAAGTGTTCCAAAGTTCTATTTACAACTTCAGTTTGTCCATCCGTTTGAGGATGACAAGTAGTAGATTCAACTTTATTGTGCAAGTTTAGCCCATAAAGTAATTCCATAAATAGAATCCCTCCCCTTCTTAGTCCTAGGCAACCCAAAATAAAGTCCATAGAAATATCAATCCAAGTTCTTTTTAAGAATAGCTACGCAAAGTGTTCCCAAAGTTCTATTTACAACTTCAGTTTGTCCATCCGTTTGAGGATGACAAGTAGTAGATTACAACTTTATTGTGCAAAGTTTAGCCCATAAAGTAATCCATAAATAGAATCCCTCCCCTTCTTAGTCCAAGGCAACCTCAAAATAAAGTCCATAGAAATGTCAATCCAAGTTCTTTTTAGAATAGCACGCAAACGTGTTCTCAAAGTTCTATTTACAACTTCAGTTTGTCCATCCGTTTGAGGATGACAAGTAGTAGATTACAACTTTATTGTGCAAAGTTTAGCCCATAAAGTAATCCATAAATAGAATCCCTCCCCTTCTTAGTCCTAGGCAACCCCAAAATAAAGTCCATAGAAATATCAATCCAAGTTCTTTTAAGAATAGCTCGCAAAAGTGTTCCCAAAGTTCTATTTACAACTTCAGTTTGTCCATCCGTTTGAGGATGAAAAGTAGTAGATTACAACTTTATTGTGCAAAGTTTAGCCCATAAAGTAATCCATAAATAGAATCCCTCCCCTTCTTAGTCCAAGGCAACCTCAAAATAAAGTCCATAGAAATGTCAATCCAAGTTCTTTTAAGAATAGCACGCAAAAGTGTTCCCAAAGTTCTATTTACCACTTCAGTTTGTCCATCCGTTTGAGGATGACAAGTAGTAGATTACAACTTTATTGTGCAAAGTTTAGCCCATAAAGTAATCCATAAATAGAATCCCTCCCTTCTTAGTCCTAGGCAACCCCAAAATAAAGTCCATAGAAATGTCAATCCAAGTTCTTTTAAGAATAGCACGCAAACGTGTTCTCAAAGTTCTATTTACAACTTCAGTTTGTCCATCCGTTTGAGGATGACAAGTAGTAGATTACAAATTTATTGTGCCAAGTTTAGCCCATAAAGTAATCCATAAATAGAATCCTCCCCTTCTTAGTCCTAGGCCAACCCCAAAATAAAGTCCATAGAAATGTCAATCCAAGTTCTTTTAAGAATAGCACGCAAAAAGTGTTCCCAAAGTTCTATTTACAACTTCAGTTTGTCCATCCGTTTGAGGATAACAAGTAGTAGATTACAACTTTATTGTGCAAAGTTTAGCCCATAAAGTAATCCATAAATAGAATCCCTCCCCTTCTTAGTCCTAGGCAACCCCAAAATAAAGTCCATAGAAATGTCAATCCAAGTTCTTTTAAGAATAGCACGCAAAAGTGTTCCCAAAGTTCTATTTACAACTTCAGTTGTCCATCCGTTTGAGGATGACAAGTAGTAGATTACAACTTTATTGTGCAAAGTTTAGCCCATAAAGTAATCCATAAATAGAATCCCTCCCCCTTCTTAGTCCTAGGCAACCCCAAAATAAAGTCCATAGAAATGTCAATCCAAGTTCTTTTAAGAATAGCACGCAAAAGTGTTCTCAAAGTTCTATTTACAACTTCAGTTTGTCCATCGTTTGAGGATGACAAGTAGTAGATTACAACTTTATTGTGCAAAGTTTAGCCCATAAAGTAATCATAAATAGAATCCCTCCCCTTCTTAGTCCTAGGCAACTCCAAAATAAAGTCCATAGAAATGTCAATCCAAGTTCTTTTAAGAATAGCACGCAAAAGTGTTCCCAAAGTTCTATTTACAACTTCAGTTTGTCCATCCGTTTGAGGATGACAAGTAGTAGATTACAACTTTATTGTGCAAAGTTTAGCCCATAAAGTAATCCATAAATAGATTCCCTCCCTTCTTAGTCCAAGGCAACTCCAAAATAAAGTCCATAGAAATGTCAATCCAAAGTTCTTTTAAGAATAGCACGCAAAAGTGTTCCCAAAGTTCTATTGACAACTTCAGTTTGTCCATCCGTTTGAGGATGACAAGTAGTAGATTACAACAATATTGAGCAAAGTTTAGCCCATAAAGTAATCCATAAATAGAATCCCTCCCCTTCTTAGTCCTAGGCAACCCAAAATAAAGTCCATAGAAATGTCAATCCAAGTTCTTTTAAGCATAGCACGCAAACGTGTTCTCAAAGTTCTATTTACAACTTCAGTTTGTCCATCGTTTGAGGATGACAAGTAGTAGATTACAACTTTATTGTGCAAAGTTTAGCCCATAAAGTAATCCATAATAGAATCCCTCCTCTTCTTAGTCCTAGGCAACCCCAAAATAAAGTCCATAGAAATGTCAATCCAAGTTCTTTTAAGAATAGCACGCAAACGTGTTCTCAAAGTTCTATTTACAACTTCGGTTTGGTCCATCCGTTTGAGGATGACAAGTAGTAGATTACAACTTTATTGTGCAAAGTTTAGCCCATAAAGTAATCCATAAATAGAATCCCTCCCCTTCTTAGTCCTAGGCAACCCCAAAATAAAGTCCATAGAAATGTCAATCCAAGTTCTTTTAAGAATAGAACGCAACGTGTTCTCAAAGTTCTATTTACAAACTTCAGTTTGTCCATCCGTTTGAGATGACAAGTAGTAGATTACAACTTTATTGTAGCAAAGTTTAGCCCATAAAGTAATCCATAAATAGAATCCCTCCTCTTCTTAGTCTTAGGCAACCCAAAATAAAGTCCATAGAAATGTCAATCCAAGTTCTTTTAAGAATAGCACGCAAAAGTGTTCCCAAAGTTCTATTTACAACTTCAGTTTGTCCATCCGTTTGAAGATGACAAGTAGTAGATTACAACTTTATTGTGCAAAGTTTAGCCATAAGTAATCCATAAATAGAATCCCTCCCTTCTTAGTCCTAGGCAACATCAAAATAAAGTCCGTAGAAATGTCAATCCAAGTTCTTTTATGAATAGCACGCAAAAGTGTTCCCAAAGTTCTATTTACAACTTCAGTTTGTCCATCCGTTTGAGGATGACAAGTAGTAGATTACAACTTTATTGTGCAAAGTTTAGCCCATAAAGTAATCCATAAATAGAATCCCTCCCCTTCTTAGTCCTAGGCAACCCCAAAATAAAGTCCATAGAAATGTCAATCCAAGTTCTTTTTATGAATAGCACGCAAAAGTGTTCCAAAGTTCTATTGACAACTTCAGTTTGTCCATCCGTTTGAGGAATGACAAGTAGTAGATTACAACAATATTGAGCAAAGTTTAGCCCATAAAAGTAAATCCAAAAATAGAATCCCTCCCCTTCTTAGTCCTAGGCAACCCCAAATAAGTCCATAGAAATTTTCAATCCAAGTTCTTTAAGAATAGCACGCAAAAGTTTTCCCAAAGTTCTATTTACAACTTCAGTTTGTCCATCCGTTTGAGGATGACAAGTAGTAGATTACAACTTATATTGTGCAAAGTTTAGCCCATAAAGTAATCCATAAATAGAATCCCTCCCCTTCTTAGACCTAGGCACCCCAAAATAAAGTCCATAGAAATGTCAATCCAAAGTTCTTTTATGAATACACGCAAAAGTGTTCCAAAGTTCTATTACACTTCAGTTTGTCCATCATCCGTTTGAGGATGACAAGTAGTAGATTACAACAATATTGCGCAAGTTTAGCCCATAAAGTAATCCAAAAATAGAATCCTCCCTTCTTAGTCCTAGGCAACCCCAAAATAAAGTCCATAGAAATTGTCAATCCAAGTTTCTTTTTATGAATAGCACGCAAAAGTGTTCCCAAAGTTCTATTTACAACTTCAGTTTGTCCATCCGTTTGAGGATGACAAGTAGTAGATTAAACAACTTATTTAGCAAAGTTAGCCCATAAGTAATCCAAAATAGAATCCCTCACCTTCTTAGTCCTAGGCAACCCCAAAATAAAGTCCATAGAAATGTCATCCAAGTTCTTTTAAGAATAGCACGCAAAAGTGTTCCCAAAGTTCTATTTACAACTTCAGTTTGGTCCCATCCGTTTGAGGATGACAAGTAGTAGATTTACAACTTTATTGTGCAAAGTTTAGCCCATAAAGTAATCCATAAATAGAATACCCTCCCCTTCTGAGTCCTAGGCAACCCCAAAATAAGTCCATAGAAATGTCAATCCAAGTTCTTTTAAGAATAGCACGCAAAAGTGTTCCCAAAGTTTCTATTTACAACTTCAGGTTTGTCCATCCGTTTGAGGATGACAAGTAGTAGATTTACAACTTATATGTAGCAAAGTTTAGCCCATAAAGTAATCCATAAATAGAATCCCTCCCCTTCTTAGTCCTAGGCAACCCCAAAATAAAGTCCATAGAAATGTCAATCCAAGTTCTTTTTAAGAATAGCACGCAAAAGTGTTCCCAAAGTTCTATTTTACAACTTCAGTTTGTCCATCCGTTGAGGATGACAAGTAGTAGCTTACAACATTATGTAGCAAAGTTTAGCCCATAAAGTAATCCAAAATTAGAATCCCTCCCCTTCTTAGTCCTAGGCAACCCCAAAATAAAGTCCATAGAAATGTCAATCCAAGTTCTTTTAAGAATAGCACGCAAAAGTGTTCCCAAGTTCTATTTAAACTTCAGTTTGTCCATCCGTTTGAGGATGACAAGTAGTAGATTACAACTTTATTGTGCAAAGTTTAGCCCATAAAGTAATCCATAAATAGAATCCCTCCCCTTCTTAGTCCTAGGCAACCCCAAAATAAAGTCCATAGAAATGTCAATCCAAGTTCTTTTAAGAATAGCACGCAAAAGTGTTCCCAAAGTTCTATTTACAACTTCAGTTTGTCCATCCGTTTGAGGATGACAAGTAGTAGATTACAACTTTATTGTGCAAAGTTTAGCCCATAAAGTAATCCATAAATAGAATCCCTCCCCTTCTTAGTCCTAGGCAACCCCAAAATAAAGTCCATAGAAATGTCAATCCAAGTTCTTTTAAGAATAGCACGCAAACGTGTTCCCAAAGTTCTATTTACAACTTCAGTTTGTCCATCCGTTTGAGGATGACAAGTAGTAGATTACAACTTTATTGTGCAAAGTTTAGCCCATAAAGTAATCCATAAATAGAATCCCTCCCCTTCTTAGTCCTAGGCAACCCCAAAATAAAGTCCATAGAAATGTCAATCCAAGTTCTTTTAAGAATAGCACGCAAAAGTGTTCTCAAAGTTCTATTTACAACTTCAGTTTGTCCATCCGTTTGAGGATGACAAGTAGTAGATTACAACTTTATTGTGCAAAGTTTAGCCCATAAAGTAATCCATAAATAGAATCCCTCCCCTTCTTAGTCCTAGGCAACCCCAAAATAAAGTCCATAGAAATGTCAATCCAAGTTCTTTTAAGAATAGCACGCAAACGTGTTCTCAAAGTTCTATTTACAACTTCAGTTTGTCCATCCGTTTGAGGATGACAAGTAGTAGATTACAACTTTATTGTGCAAAGTTTAGCCCATAAAGTAATCCATAAATAGAATCCCTCCCCTTCTTAGTCCTAGGCAACCCCAAAATAAAGTCCATAGAAATGTCAATCCAAGTTCTTTTAAGAATAGCACGCAAAGTGTTCCCAAAGTTCTATTTACAACTTCCGTTTGTCCATCCGTTGAGGATGACAAGTAGTAGGATTACAACCTTTATGTGCAAAGTTTAGCCCATAAAGTAATCCATAAAGAACTTCTTAGTCCTAGGAACAAATGTCAATCCAAGTTCTTTTAAGAATAGCACGC